>NC_080162.1:192727399-192921288 GCF_950295315.1 Erinaceus europaeus
AAAAATCAAGAGGAATACCTACCCAGCCAAAAAAAAAAAAAAAAAAATAGTAGTACATCAAATAAGGAACAGTCCTTATTTTCCAAATAATGTGCCCACTACACACAGAAAACTTCTTTAAGGCACAGAAAAAAAGTGATCACCACTTACTAAGTGCTTGCTATGGACTGCACACTATTAGGTACTTTATTTAGCACACACACACACACACACACACACACACACACACACACACGCTATCACACTCATACTCACGCCTACAACTATCTACCATCTTTTTTTTTAATTTTTTTAAATTTATTTCTTTATTGGGGAATGAATGTTTTACATTCAACAGTAAATACAATAGTTTGTACATGCATAACATTCCCCAGTTTCCCATTTAACAATACAACCCCCACTATGTCATTCATCATCCTTCATGGACCTGTATTCTCCCCACCCACCCACCCAGAGTCTGTTACTTTGGTGCGATATGCCTATCTACCGTCTTATCTACACCATGTTTTGGAGGGAAGGAACTGAAATGAAAGAAGATAAAAAAAATTTTTTTAAAAACCTGATGCGTAAAGAAACTGGCTTTTTTTCTTCATTTTGCTCAAGCTCCAAAAACCCAACATTGCCAGCAAAAAGTACAAGTCTTCACTCACTATCAATTCTGTGCAGTGCCACACATCAAGGGCTTAAGGATATGCCAGCAAGCAGAAAACAACCTTACAAGAAACATTTTCTACAGAGAAATCAAATAAGTGATCTTGGTGATGGGCGTAGAGAAGAAGCTTCTAAAAATCCCCAGGAAGATTACAAATATCTTGTAAGTTTACGTGAACTGCTACTGAACAAATACTTTTCAAGGGAGCCAGGTGATGGCGCATCTGGTCGAGCACACATGTTACGGTGCACAAAGACCCAGGTACAAGCCCCCAGTTCCCATCTGCAAAGGGAAAGCTTGTGAGTGGTGAAGCAGTGCTGCAGGTGTCTCTCTGACTTTCTCCCTTTCTATCTCCCCCACACCTTTCAATTTCCGGCTGTCTCTATCCAATGAATTAATAAAGATAATAAGTTAGACTATGAGAAAAAAAATACTTTTTAAGCCCTCACCCAAATTCACTTTTCCAAATAAAATTCATTGTTTTTAAAACCATAATGAGCCAATGAAATAGCTTGCTGGCAATCATGTGCAACTCTGTCCTGTGGGTGACCTAGGTTTTAATCTGGGCATCACCACAGTGAAGGAAGCTTTGATGCCACTGTTTCTTTCTCTCTGTCTCTCTGTAAATATTGGGATTGCATTTCTGAATAGAAAAATATGCCATGACTTTTCCAAAAACCCGATAAACAGACTAATTACGGCAGCCCAAGAGGTAGTGCATCTGACCTCTGTGTGCAAGGTCCTGAGTTTAGTCCCTATCCTTGACATCCCATGTCTCTCCTACCCTATAAACAAATAAGATTTTTTTTCTACTCTGAAGTATGGACCTGAAAGTTGGTGCATGGGTTAAGAGTTAGATTTGCACTTCCCAAAGTAATGTTCTGACACATCTTTCTCCCAATAAATAAATAAATGCAAAATGTTTAATTCTAATTACTTAGATGTTCTAAGAGAGAAATCACATAAAGAAATATTTCCTGGGAGTCGGGCAGTAGTACAGCGGGTTAAACACACATGGCACAAAGCGCAAGGACCACCGTAAGGATCTCAGTTCGAGCCCTCAGCTCCCCACCTGCAGGGGAGTCACTTCACAGGCAGTAAAGCAGGTCTGCAGGTGTCTTTTTCTCCCCCTCTCTGTCTTCCCCTCCTCTCTCTATTTCACTCTGTCCTAACAACGACATCAATAACAACAATAATAACTACAACAATAAAAAAAAAGAGCAACAAAAAAGAAAATAAATATTAAAAAAAAAAAAGAAAGAAAGAAATATTTCCTTTAGTGGCCAGGCAGTGGAGCACTTGATAAAGCAGACTGTTACAATATGCAAGGACCCAGGTTCAAGCCCCTGGCCCTCACCTGCAGGGCGAAAGTTTCAGGAATGGTGAGGCAGGGCTGCAGGTGTCTCTGTTTCTCTCTACATCTCTATCTTCCCTTGCTCTCAATTTCTGTCTCTATCCAATAAGTAAATAAAAAGTAAATTTTAAAAAGAAATATTTTCTTTAGGGGCTGGAGATGGTTATGCAAAAAAGACATGGATGCAGTGCTGAGGGGAGAGAGGAGAGGAGAGGAGGAGGAGGAGGAGAGAATCACTACTAAGCACAGACAGCTCATCTTATAACTTAGCAGTCCGTGAGTACTGACAGAAACATGAAGCAGCAGCCACAGTCGTCTTGGATAAGAAACACAAGCGCAACCGTAAATAGCAAATCTCATCCATTCTTAGCTAAATGTCCAGTTATAACCACATAGAAAAACAAAAAGGAAAATAACCTACTTCAGCTTAGGGGACTAACACTGATTAAGGAACAAAAAAAAAAAGGAGAGAGAAGAGAGAAAAAACATTCTTCCCTTTTCACTTCAGGTATTTCCTGAGATACTTTCAAAGATACTGAGATTCCGACTTTCTACAGACTCAATGGATTCATTTGTCTGAAAAGACGGGCTTTCCAAACTGTTGCCTGGGCCATCATCACTAGCCTGTAAGGGACACTCTGGAGTACGACGTGACCTCAGCAGATCTTACAGACACAGTGACGGAGCCATTGCGGCTGCCTGTGCATATACACTGACTGTGACTCCTACTATTTTACTGAGTGTGCTGCTTGGTGAGACTGCAGTTACTCTCTGCGTTATCTCAAGTTATGTCTGCATATTTGTGTGCTCACTTTCTATCATTTTCCAGCTGAAATGTACTTCTTCCCCCCCACAAACATCACATGTAAAGATTGTTCTAATCGGTGAATCTAGTCCACCTTCTGAGCCAATGACAGACAGAACCTCAGGGTGTGGGCACCAAACCCTGGTCGCGCTTTAAAAACTACATCTGGAAATTTGAAGTAACTTCCTCATGTTCACATGGTGTAGTGAGGAGTCTAAATTAGGACCAGGTTGTAACTCCAAAACCCAAGTGGTCTTAACTGTTAGGTTAGACTGCCTCCAATGGCTATCTACAGCGGATTCTGTGTTTAAAACTTTCATATTTACAGAGTATTTTACTGGTTTAAGTAAGTACTTAGCGGGGGGTGAGAGGGTGGGCGATAGCGCAGCAGGTTAAGCGCACATGGCACAAAGCACAAGGACTGGTGTATGGATCCCAGTTCGAGCCCCTGGCTCTCCACCTGCAGGGGGGTCGCTTCACGAGCGGTGAAGCAGGTCTACAAGTGTCTTTCTCTCCCCCTCTGTCTTCCCCTCCTCTCTCCATTTCTCTCTGTCCTATCCAACGACGACGACAACAATAACAACAATAACTACAACAACAATGAAAAAACAAGAGCAACAAAAGGGAAAATAAATATTTAAAAAAACAGTAAACGCTTATTAAAAAAAAAAAGATGCAGATGGAAACTTGTTTTTTTTTTCCTTCTTTTTTCTTTCTTTTGTTGAAAACCTGGTTTTCATCTGGTCATTATCCAGTCTCAGCACATCAGCTGCCAAGCTAGAGAGTCTATAGAATGACAGCATATCCCTACTCAAGTCCATCAGCTATTGTAATTACAGGAAAACACTCAGCTTCTATAAGTATCTTAGACACAATTTGGAAAGATGAAAAGTTGCCAGTGTGGTTGGAAAGCATCAAAGGCAAGTCAGCACCAAGTATCAATGTGGTATTTAGTTTTACTCTTAGTGACTTTTTAAAAAATTGCCTGTTTGGAATATAAAATGCTTCCACAGAAACAGTACCTAGCTAGGAAATGAAGATAAAAAGAAGAAGAAAAAAAACGCATTTCTTTTCTTTTGCAGTGGAGAGAGCAGAACGTGAGGGATGATTTTAGAAGTCAGTGGAGCATGAGACTGGAGAGGAGATGGAAGTTAATTCAGCCATAAGCTCCTTAAAGTATTGCCCTATTTCTTATTCCAGTTCTGTGCCCTCCCCCACCCCATCCAAGAGAAGAGCGGCGGCCCTTGGGAAGGAAATGGAGGAGCTGGGAGCAGAATTCCACAGCAGAGCAGGATTTAAAAGGGGGAAGCAAAAAGAAAGAAAGTCAAGTATAACAAGAGAGTAACTAACTCATGGACTTGATTCACTCTCAGTGACTAGAAAAATCATTAAAATAGCATTTTTGGCAACTTTAAACATCATCTCAATTCCTCTGAATTATCGTATGATTTTTAGTGATATTAAAATATTTGATTATCACCTAAGGTACAGGAACTAGTGGTCAGAGATGATGTGGTGCTGGGTCCCAACTCTAGTTCACCCCCAAACTCATTAATAAAAAAAAGTATATTTTTAAAATAATAATGAAATCCTGCACATGTGCACATGTTACAGTGAGCAAAGACCAGGGTTCAAGCTCTCAATTCCCACCTTCAGGGTGGAAGCTTTCTAAGTAGTGAAGCAGTGCTACAGGTGGCTATCTCTGTCCCTCTCTTTCCCTCTGGATTTCTCTAATAAATAAATATTTTTAAATAATAGAGTATAAAGCAGAGAAGACATCGCTGTGTTGCACTGCACAAGATATAGTCCCTAACATATAATCTAAATCCACACTGCCATGTTAAAACTACTCTTTATTTAATCACATGATATAGGGAACTTCTTTCCCATCTCAATTGATACATTTCGGAATATTTAAACTGCCATCATTTTTACCTTTTCTTAAAAAAAGATTTGTTGGTGTGTGTGTGTGTGTGTGTGTGTGTGTGTGTGTGTGTGTGTGTGTGTGTGTGTGTGTGTGTGTGTGTGTAACCTAAAATAGACCTACTAGCTTTTCCAAAATGGAGACCCCCAAATCTCATCTGCAATATTCTTGCCTTTAGGTTCCTGACTAACAATTTGTTCTGCTTCATATCTTAATAACTGTTATTAAATCAATAATTTTTTTTAAAAAAGGAAATAAAAAAGTACCTTCCAGTTTAAAATTCAGGACATACAGAGTCCTAGGAAGTAGAGTGCATGGCTTTCATGCCTGAGGACCTGGGTTTTACCCCTGGAAATGCACGAGTGCACCAAGAACATTATACAGACAATGGTATCTAAGTGCCTGTCCCCTCCCTCCTCTCATACAAGAAAGGAAACATGAGGGCAGAAAGACAGCTCAGCATTAGAGCACAGGACTTACATGTCTAAGGCCCCAGAGATCTCGCATTCAACTCCTGTCATTACCAGTGCCAACAGTGGCCTGATCTCTCCCTCTCTAGTAAAATAAGTGAATTATAAAAAAATAAAGGGGGCGGCTGTTTAGGGAAGCGAATCAGCAGTATCAAGGCCGCGTGATACCCGGAGATCAATCTGCAGCACCATTTAAAATTTGGTCACTAATTCCTACCTGCCAGAAGCTTCATGACTGGTAGAACAATGCTGCATCTCTCTCTCTCTCTCTCTCTCTCTCTCTCTCTCTCTCTCTCTCACTAATTCCTACCTGCCAGAGGAAGCTTCATGAGTGGTGGAACAATGCTGCATCTCTCTCTCTCTCTCTCCCTCTCTCTCTCTCTCTCTCTCTCCCTCTCTCTTTCTCCCTCCTTCCCTCCCTCCCTCTCCGTCTTTCTCACTCTCTACTTGAAAAAAGGGGAGGGGGCACTGAGAATGAAGTCAATTAGGCACTAAATCCCAATAATAACAATGGTGGCAAAAAATTAAAGACAATCACCTGCAATTCATATCCCTTCCCCTCCACTGGAAGTTTCCCTATTCTTTATCCCTCTGGGAGTTATGGATCAAAGATCTTTATGGGGTGCAGAAGAAACTGGTTTTAAAATAGTTAAATAGTGGGAGTCGGGCAGTAGCGCAGCGGGTTAAGCACACGGGTTAAGCACACCTACGCAAAGCGCAAGGACCAGCGTAAGGATCCCGGTTCAAGCACACGTCTATCTTTCTCTCCCCCTCTGTCTTCCCCTCCTCTCTCCATTTCTCTCTGTCCTATCTAACAACGACAACATCAATAACAACAACAATAATAACTACAACAAAAAAAAATAGTTAAATAGCTTGTCTATGGCCATAAAGCTTATATACCAATTATTGAAAGTCCTACAACTAATAAGTGGTCAGGCTAGAACTTAAACCGAGCCATCTATTTATCTCTAGATAGAATCAGAGCTTTTAACCAAGTGATCGACCAATCTCTGACAAACTTCTTATTTTTAAAATTGATGAGTTTTCTCTACTGTTTGTGTGCTTGTGGTGTAATCCGTATGGGGAAATTTATTTGTATAAAATTGGAAGCATAGTTAATAATATGGATTTCAGAAACATTATCTGTAATGCCTGTATAGCCTAACATGTAAACAGAACGTAAATGTGATCATTCTCAGTATTTCCCTATCAAAAAAATGCTCTTTTTTAATGCTGTTCATTGATAAAAGTTTACTGCATTTCAGATTTTTTTTTCCTTAGGACAGATGACTAATAAACTGGAGCGACCATTTTTAAAGGTATTAACATATTCACTAATCTTTCCAAAATGTTTATACTAGTTGAATTTCAGATAGCAGTGAGCATGCAAGTCACACCATATACTGTCAGCACCAAAAAATATTTTTAAGGGACTGGGCAGTAGTGCAACAGGTAAAGCACACAAGTGACCTTTTGCATGGACCCAGGTTCAAGTCTCTGATCCCTACATGAAGGGGGAGCACTTTATGAGTAATGGAACAGGCTACAGGTGCCTCTATTTCTCTCTCTCTCTCCCCCTCCCCCCCAAGCCCCCCATTTGTCTCTATTATAATTTAAATACATTCGTATTATTTTAATTTTTGCTAATTTAATAATGAAAAAGTATTCTCTCTTACCTTGCATTTCTTACAGCCCAGGAAGCAAAACCAAACTAAAAAAAAAACCCTCTGGATCTGCAAGCATGAAGTAGGTCCCCAGTTCAATCCCCAGCAACGTATATGCCAGAGTACTGCTCTGGCCTCTCTGCCTCTCTACCAGCAAATGTTCGTCTCTCCCTCTCCAAATAAATAAATGAAATGAATCTTTAAGTGGCTGGGGAAATAACTCCACTGACAGAGCATTGGACTTGCACGGCTGAGTCCCCAGTTGAATCCCTAGTGCACATATACCACAGGGGGATTCTGGCATGTCTCTGTTTCATAAAAAATTCTCCGTGGGGGTAGGCAGCATAATGGTTAAGCAAAGAGACTCTCATGTCTGAGGCTCCGAAGTCCCAGGTTCAATCCCCCCATAAGCCAGTGCTCTGGTGTGTAAAAAAAAAAAAAAAAACTCTCCATAAAACTCTCCTACATTAACGGATAGCAACAAAAGTTTGTGGAGTTATGGGCACAGTCTCTCTCATCCTCAATTTAAGTATTTAAGTCCCTTTCCATCAGCATGCACCAAGCAGCAAATTTTATTTACTTATTTTTATTATTTTTTTATTATTATTATTTTGCCTCCAGAGTTATCCCTGGGGCTCGGTGCCTGCACGAGGAATCCACTGCTCCTGGAAGCCATTTTCCCCATTTTGTTGCCCTTGTTATTGTTGCCATTGCTCTTATTGTTGGATAGGCCAGAGAGAAATCAAGAGAGGAGGGAAAGACAGAGGGGGAGAGAAAGCTAAGACACCTGCAGACCTGCTTCACCGATTGTGAAGTGAGCCCCTGCAAGTGGGGGGGCGAGGGGGGTCAAACGGTATAATTGCACTGGTCCTTGCTCTTCGCTCCAGTGTGACTTTTTGCCTCTGGTCCCTCTTCGATTGCAACCCATCACACGTTACCAAAGTAACCTTTCAACTCCATTTCCATCACATAATGTTAAGCCAGGATCTCACTCTGCCCAAACTTCCAATTTCACCACAGTCCACTTCCTCCTCGTCTCTACAACCTGTGCCTCTCTTCCCCAGTTCTCATCTTCCCTGGGTCCCAGCTGACCTGCGTAGGAGCAGAAGGGAGTGCGTCTGTACCCCTCCCCCTTTAGCACAGTGCTGGGGTGACTCCTGTGAGTTGCTCTAGACTAGACTAGCTGTTTCCCACCAGGACCTCTGCTCACAGAACCACCGAAATTTTGTTCCTGTTATTTCTCAGCTCCTTCCATCTGTCTGAACGGTGTGAGACACACTTCCTGATTTCTTCCTCTACCAATCAAGCCCCACACTACTGTGCTGTCCTACTCCACATCCTGAACTTTTTAGCTACAGACAACATTTTTAATACCTCCTAGAGAACTCAGCTCAGTTGTATTTGTCTACAAGTACATTTTCAAAAATACTATCATGCCAAAAACTCAGCAAAAATATTTTAAAGAGCTACACACTCCTAAGTCCTTTCAACTGCTTTTTAAAATAACAGCTTTCACTGTCTCCAGAAACCAAAAATATACTGTAAGTTTCATATGTAAGTTGCCACTTACTGTTTCTCTAAAAAGATTTTTTAGGGAGTCGGGCGGTAGCAACAGCGGGTTAAGTGCATGTGGCGCGAAGCGCAAGGACCGGCATAAAGATCCCGGTTCAAGTGCCCAGCTCCCCACCTGCAGGGGAGTCGCTTTTGGTGAAGCAGGTCTGCAGGTGTCTCTCTTTCTCTCCCCGTCTTCCCCTCCTCTCTCCATTTCTCTCTGTCCTATCCAACAACGATGACATCAATAACTACAACAACAATAAAAAACAAGGGCAACAAAAGGGAAAATAAATAAATACTTTAAAAAAAAAGATTTTTTATTTATTAGTGAGAAAGGAGAGAAAGAATCAGACATCACTCTTGTGCTGTCGGGGACTGAACTTGGAACCTCATGCTTAGGAGTCCAATGCCATATCTACTGCACCAGCTCCAGGGCCACGCCACTTATCCTTTACAGCTGTAAATCTGAACACATTATTGAGCTTTCTCTCTTGTCTACCACTGTGTCTATGCATCAATTAAAGCCCTCCCTAGAACCAACTTGGTTATGACCTTTTATGTCAAATCTCAATCTTAACTTTAAGTTTGAACGAGACTACTTTTCTAAAACCCCATTCCTCAATGCCTGCTACACCAAGTTCAAGCGTTCCCGTGTGACTTCTTGGTGCTAACCTCACCCACCCCAGTACAGTCCCTTTATCCATGCTCACTGCCATAAGCAGAACTCTTCAGAAAAAAAAGACTTCAACTGTTAGTTCAAAGGTTTTCCCTCCAATACAACATTGTAATATGGGTATTATTATGCTAATGTACGGAAGCATTTTGGATGAAACTACATATTAAGCACTTAATCACAACGAGGAGAAACATGGTAATGGGATTTGAGGAGGCCAGAATTACTTTCACCTCCTCCCCACCCACAATCTCAACTAACCGGGAGAGGGCCAAGCAAGGTGGTAGCCAGCAGCGAAGAAACCTGATGGGAACAGGCCTAAAGTAAACGATGACTTCCCACAGCTTAGGACAGACTCTGGCCAGCAAAAATAGCTCACTGAATAGTGAACTGCTTTCCCATGTGCTAAAGCCAGATTTAAGCCTAAGCCTACCACACGGAAGGAAGCTTCAGGATTACGGGTGGGTATGGGCATGGGTTGTTGTGAGTGTAGGTGTACCTGTGCGTCTATGGGCAGGGAAGAGTAGAGGAAGAGGCAGTCTCAACATTAAACTCAGCAGACCCGGCTACAGACACAAGCCTCTTCACGATGCCCACCCTTCAAGCCGTGAACCCACAGAGAGAGGAACAGGAGAAAGGCTCCTTCTCTACAAGCAGCCAGGTCCCAGAAGAGGAATGAGAGGCAAGAGCTTAGGGTCTTCAAAACTCAAGGAGGGAGGGGGAGGATCCCACAGATACTGGTTACCACCCTGTTCTTCTCCAGTGCAAACAACAACAGTAACAATGACCTAACAGGTCTGGCACTACATTCAAACAGCAAAGTGGGTGTCAGGGATGATGCAGCAAAGTTGAAGGAGGGAGGATGCCAGGCATAAGGACATGACACCTACTACACACAAGGAGACTACGACGCTCTAGCATCAGCAAGGATCTGGGGAAACAAGACATGACGTAAGGACATGACACCCACTACATACACAGACTATGACACTCCAGCATCAGCAAGGATCTGGGGAAACAAGACATGACGTAAGGACATGACACCCACTACATACACAGACTATGACACTCCAGCATCAGCAAGGATCTGGAGAGACAAGACATGACGTAAGGACATGACACCCACTACATACACAGACTATGACACTCTAGCATCAGCAAGGATCTGGAGAGACAAGAAGCAGCAATGCCTGTGTAGGCTTTGAGATACTGGAGAAAGAGCCTGACTTTTTTTAGTTTGTTTTTTAAATATTTATTTATTCCCTTTTGTTGCCCTTGTTGTTTTCTTGTTGTAGTTATTATTGTTGTTGATGTTGTCAATGTTGGATAGGACAGAATGAAATGGAGAGGAGGGGAAGACAGAGAGGGGGAGAGAAAGACAGACACCTGCAGACCTGCTTCACCGCCTGTGGAGCGATTCCCCTGCAGGTGGGGAGCCGGGATCCTTGCGCTTTGCGCCACGTGTGCTTAGCCCGCTGCGCTACCTCCCGACTCCGGAGCTTGACTTTTATGTGTGGGCAGGTTAGTGAGCCAACCTTCGGTTTTAGACAGATTGGGAATGTTAAGCAGAAAAGATTGGACGAGATACCAGAAATAATGCAGGTTTAATGGTCAACCACGTGGAAACACATTGTGCATGGAAACATGAACCCAGTAGGTCTAAAGTAAACATACATGTGAAGATCAAAAATCTTTTCATTGCAGGCTGCAATCAGGGAATAGAAAGGAGCAGAGAACTGGAGGAACAGAACAATGTCAATGTCCAGGGAGACCAAGATGGGGCTGTTAATGAAGATCAAGTCAGAAAGGGAGAAGCCGTGCTGAGAAAGTTTGCTTACGTAAGCTCCCTTGACCCTTAAGATCATCCTGTCTTACCTAGAATTGTGTTGTTTTCAAAGGTGGTATAATCCATTCTTCAAATTACCATCTGAGATGACTCTCATTTGTAATTTACTACAAACTTTTGGAAATATGGGCTTGAAATAGGTAGCCCCAAAAGCCTTAACTGTTGCTTGTTCAACCTTACACTTGTATCTGCCATGTACCATTACATATGAAACACACTCTCAGTTTTTATTGGTGCTTTAATAGTGACTGACAAAAGTAAAAATAGGGGTATAATTCCACACTGTTCCCACCACCAGAGTTCTCTGTCTCTATTCCCCTTTCTCTGAAAGTGGTAACATATTCCCACAGTAAGAGAGAGAGAGTGTGTGTGTGTGTGTGTGTGTGTGTGTGTGTGTCTGTCTGTCTGTCTGTCTGTCTCTCTGTCTGTGTCTGTCTTGCAGGAGCTTCATTACTCAGATATTTTTTCAGATAGACAGAGGGAAAGAGAAAAAAAAAAAAATCACAGGTTCTTTCAATGCAATAGGGGTCAAAATGATGTCATGTTTATGGTAAAGCAGATGCCCTATCCAAGAGAGCTATATGGTTGGTCCAGAATCTATATTTTTTAACAAGTACCAAAGTAACTGTGCTAATTCAAAGGACCAATAAATATCCTAATGTTAAACATCCTATTTTACCAGAAGAAATTTTTTTATCTTTATTTATTTATTGGACAGAAACAGCCAGAAGTCAAGAGGGAGGGAGGGGTGCAAGAGACAGAGACACTTGCAGCCCTACTTCAACACTCGCAAAGCTTTCCCCATGCATGTGGGGACTGGGGGCTCAAACCCGGGTCTTTGAGCATTGCAACATGTGCACTCAACCAGGTGTGCCACCTCCCACCTGGCTCCCTACCTGAAGGGGAGTCGCTCCACAAGCGGTGAAGCAGGTCTGCAGGTGTCTGTCTTTCTCTCCCCCTGTCTTCCCCTCCTCTCTCCATTTCTCTCTGTCCTATCCAACAACAACGACATCAATAACAACTACAACAATAAAACAAGGGCAACAAAAGGGAACAAATAAACACATATTAAAAAAATAAATAACTACATAAGAATCTCAAAAAATCACCTAGAAACACAGTTTATAAGTCCCTTGGAAAAAACAAAGCAGGTGAAAAGGTTTCGTCGGTTCGATTCACCATTCTACTCTTAACACCAGTGGATGTGTCATTTCTGGGGGGAGACCCTATGTCTTTTGCACTCTAGCATGACTGAACTGGGGGGAGACAGAACATGGCTGAAAAACTGAAAAGCTTCAGACTGGGAGATGCAAAGCCGATAATGTGTTGGACTTCCAAACATGAGGATCAGAACATCACTCCGGCACATGGGATGTCAGGGAAAAAACTTGGGACCTTATGCTTGAGTGTTCCAATACTTTATCTACTGTACTTCCTCCCAGGCCCAACTTTCCTTTTTTTTTTTTTTTTTTACCTCCAAGGTTATCGCTGGAGCTCAGTGCCTGCACTGGGATGCATTGGATCGACCTTCCCGCGGTGCATCCCATGAGTACCCATTCACTGGGGAAACTGACGATCCTTCCTAGCCGACTGAATCCACATGGATCCCAGTCACTTTCAAAGCCATTAACTGGCTATGGAAGAAAGGCAAACACTAGAAGAAGTGCCTGCACTATGAATCCACTGCTCCTGGAGGCCATTTTTCTAATTTGTTGCCCCTTTGTTGTTATTGTTATTGTTGTAGGACAGAAAGAAATGGAGAGAGGAGGGGAAGATGGGGGCGGGGGGAGGGAGTTAGACACCTGCAGACCCGCTTCACTGCTGTGAAGCGACCACCCCCCATACAGGTGAGGTGCTGGGGGCTCAAACTGGGATCCTTACGACAGTCCCTGTGCTTATTAGTTTGGTCCTTGTGCTTTGTGCTATATGCGCTTAACCCACTGCACTACCCCCGCCCCACCCAACTTTCAGGTTTGAAAAAAAAAAAAAAAAAAAACTCAATGTACTCAAGTTAGTCAGGAGTGTTCAGTGAAAAAGTAAAAATTACTACAAACAAGCACAAAATCTAGGGAAAAAATTACCACAGAATACTTCTACAAGGGAATAAAGAAGGTAGCATTTGGAAGCTGGGACTTTTGTTGTTTTTTTCCTAATTCCTTTGAAAAAGAACACATTCACCTTATAACATATAACTTACGAGTTGTAGTGCATGCCTGTAGAAGGCCTGCTCTCCTGTTTAGCAGAAGCAGTGTACTTCAAAGAAGCTACAGATTCATGTGTTTATGAAAAGTAAAGTAACTACAACTAGAAGCTTCTTCCTGCACAACTCAAATGCAGTGTTGTAATAAGAAGGTGGTAAGTGTGGTAAAGGAGGTGGTGCAGTAAGTAAATCATTGGATTCTCAACCATGAGGTCCCGAGTTCGATCCCCGGCAGCACATGTACCAGAGTGATGGCTGGTTCTTTCTCTCCTCCTATCTCTCTCATCAATAAATAAATTCTTTTTTAAAAAGAATAAAACTAAAAAGATAGAAAGGTGCTAAGTGTATAGCACCTTGGATAAACATGGGATGAAACTGATGCCCACTGTGTCTTGATACAAATTAAAACAAGGATCAAACACTATCAGGTCTTAAAAGAGTGTCTTGAGGTTCAAAGTGTCTGCAAGTGGTAAGATACAACATCTGAAGGAAAGAAGCCCCACTGGTTGGAATCCATTAATGGACAATTTTTCAGTCTCGAAATTTCTCCCCGAGAGTCAACCTTCAAAAACACAGGTGTGAAGTCACAGGTGCCACTACAGTTCCATCCTGACCTTTCTGGGCAGATGACCTCGACTCGCCAGAGTGCCACCCTGCTAGTGAGAGGCAGAAGTAGGCTACAGGGAGTCGGGCGGTGGCGCAGCGGGTTAAGCGCAGATGGTACAAAGCGCAAGGACCGGCTCAAGGATCTCGGTTCGAGCCCCCGGCTCCCCACCTGCAGGGGAGTCGCTTCACAGGCAGTGAAGCAGGTTTGCAGGTGTCTATCTTTCTCTCACCCTCTGTCTTCCCCTCCTCTCTCCATTTCTCTCTGTCCTATCCAACAATGGCATAAATAACAACAGCAATAATGACTACAACAACAATTTTAAAAAAGGGCAACAAAAGGGAAAATAAGTAAATATATATATATACACATATATGTGTGTGTATATATATATGTATATATATATATATATATATAATTTTTAAAAAATAGGCTACGGGAATGGACCCAACTGCCAACATCCAGCAGAAAATTACAGAAGGGAGTTGGGCGGTGGCGCAGTGGGTTAAGCGCACGTGGCGCAAAGCGCAGGGACCGGCATAAGGATCCCGGTTCGAGCCCCCGGCTCCCCACCTGCAGGGGAGTCGCTTCACAAGCGGTGAAGCAGGTCTGCAGGTGTCTATCTTTCTCTCCCTCTCTCTCTGTCTTCCCCTCCTCTCTCCATTTCTCTCTGTCCTATCCAACAACAAAGCAACGTCAACAATGGCAATAATAACCACTATGAGGCTGCAACAACTAGGGCAACAAAAAGGGGGAAAAATGGCCTCCAGGAGCGGTGGATTCATGGTGCAGGCACCGAGCCCAGCAATAACCCTGGAGGAAAAAAAAAAAAAATTACAGAATGTAGAATTCCCACCTTCTGCACCCCAAAAAGATTTGGGGCCATACTCCCAGAGAGGGGAAATGATAGAAGATGAACAGAGGGCTCTGAACCCCAATTCCACCAGGATCCAAAACATCTGTCAACAGGAATCTGTATTTTTGTGCCATCACTAAAGGTGTTGGGTAGTATGCCAGTTCCCCCTGGCTTCTGCTTAACCAAGCACCGGTATGCCTGTATAGGGATTGGTTTGATCCCATTCAAAGCGGTCTATTTACATAAATCACTTTTATATTTACATAAAGCACCACACTCCCTCCAGGGCATTAGTGGTTCAGTGGTAGAATTCTTGCCTGCTCCGCCTCCTCTCCTTGTCACACCCTGATCTTCCACCAGTCACTTTTCTCTCCACCCTCTCTACGTCACATCCTGCTCACACCCTACTTGGGAAGTATACATAAAGACAACATTGTTCGTTTTAGTGTGAGTTTAGCTTAGCTCGGCTTAGATTGTGCTGTGTCCTGCATGAATAAAGAGATACTGCGTACAGCCCAGCCATGAGTCCAGGTCATCTGTCTCCTCTAGCGAAGCCAGCCCGACATATGGCGCCCGAACAGGGACAACAAAAGGAAAGCAAATCAGAGGAAACCAGGCCCCATTTTGCCTATCTGAGAAGAGGGAAAGGAAGGACATTCAGAAGCAGTAACAAGCATAGGTAAGACTTCGGGGAAAAAAAAAAAGTGAAGGGGGGCAGGAGTAGATAGCAACTTCATGGCCGAGGCTCTAAAATCCTGGGTTCAAGCAACTGTACCACCATGAGCCTGAGCTGAGAAGTGTTCAGGTTAACAACAAAAAAAAAAGTGCTGTGGGTAGAGGAGATAGCTAGTGGTTATGCAAAAAGACTTTCCTGCTTGGTGGTGCCGAAATAGCTCAGTCGGGAGAGCATTAGACTGAAGACTTTGCGGCCTGAGGCTCCAAGGACTCAGATTCAGTCACCACACTGTCAGATGTCAGAGCTGAGCAGAAATTTGGTCTCTCTTTCTGTATGTGCCTCTCTGTATCTCTCTCATTAAAATAAAAATAGATTAAATATATAGAGATAGATATACACACACATATATATTAATTACAAAATAGGGCTGGGGAGACAGCATAACAGTTATGCAAAACACTTTTATGCCTGAGGCTACATCCGCTATTCCAGGTTCAATCCTCAACATCGTCATAAGGCAGAGCTAAGCAGTGCTCTCGTCTTTCCCAGTGTCTTTCTCTCTGTATTTCTCTCGTTAAAGTAAAAATTTTTTAATAAATATTTATTTATTTATTTATTCCCTTTTGTTGCCCTTGTTTTATTATAGTTATTATTGTTGTTATTATACATGTCGTTGTTGTTGGATAGGACAGAGAGAAATGGAGAGAGGAGGGGAAGACAGAGAGGGGGAGAGAAAGATAGACACCTGCTTCACCGCTTGTGACTCCCCTGTAGGTGGGGAGCCGGAGGCTCAAACTGGGAGGCTCAAACTGGGATCCTTACGCCACTCCTTGTGCTTTGCGCCACCAGCGCTTAACCCATTGCACTGCCGCCCGGCCCTTGTTAAAGTAAAATTTTAAAACAAGGTGGGGAAGACAGCATAATGTTATACAAACAGACTCTCAGCACTGAGGTTCTAAGGTCCCAGGTTCAATCTTCCAGCCACCTAAGCCACAGCTGAGCAGTGCTCTGGTAAAACAAAGAAACACATTTTTAATATAAAAAATATTAAAAATAAACTGTATTTTTTAAAAAATACAGTGATGATATAGTCCCGCAATACACCCACCACCAAAGTCTGTGTACCCAACCACAACCCCCAACAATGATTACCATAGTTCTCACAAAGTCTCAAGAAATAGTTTGGCTATGTTTTATTTAGGCAAGTTCACATTTCCATTCTCTATATTCCATATGAGCAAAAACATCTACTAGTTGTCTTTCACCTCCTCTTATTTCACTACACATAATCACGTCCAGCCGCATCCCGTTTTGTCATGAATGGCATCCTTTTTAATTACAAAGTATACTCTATTAGTTTTGGTCAAGAGAAAGTGAGAGGGAAGGGGGACAAAGAGGAGGGGAGAGAAGGGCTGAGCAGCAGCGCACCACAGCGCCAAGGATTCCAGTTCAAGCCCCTGGGAGTGGCTTCTCAAGCGATGAAGCAGGTCTGCAGGCGTCTGTCTTTCTCTCCCCGTCTTCCCTTCCTCTCTCCATTTCCCTGTCCTATCCAACAACAACAACAATAACAGCAAGAACAACAATAGAAAAAAGATGGCCACCAGGAGCAGTGGATTACTAGTGCAGGCACTGAACTCCAGTAATAACACTGGAGGCAAAAATAAAGAGGAGAGGAAGGGCAGGGGTAGACAGCATAATGGTTATGCAAACAGACTCTCATGCCTGAGGCTCCAAAGTCCCAGGTTCAATCCCCAGCATCACCATAAGCCAGAGCCTGAGCAGTGCTCTGGTTAAAAATAATAATAATAAAAAGTGGAGGGGAGAGAGACACAGATTCATTGCTTGTAAAGCTTCACCCCTGCAGGTGGGGTGGGGGGGATTTGAACTCAGGACCTTGTGCTTGATTGCATGTGTGTTCGACTGAGTATTCTTCAGCTTTGCAGCAATGATGGAAAGACAGTACAAGGAATTCTTATATATCCACATTTATGAGCTCTTTATACTTTGTCTGATTTTATTTTGTCCACAGAACACAGAAATTGCAAGCCTAAGGCCAATTGCAAGCCTAAGCCAGAGCTGAGCATCATTTTCATGTGTGTCATTCTCAAACGCAAACACACAATCTCTATCATACATAATAAATACAGTTTAAAATATTTATTTTTTAAAAAATAAATATTGTATTGGGTGGGGGAGACAGCATAATGGTTCTATAAGCAAACAGACTCTCATGCCTGAGGCTCCGAAGTCTCATGTTCAACCCCCCGCACCACCATAGGCCAGAGCTGCTCGGTGCTCTGGTTTCTCTTTGTCTCTTTCTCTCTCTGCATCTCTTTCAAAAATAAAATAAAAAATATTTTTAAAAAACCATATATATATTTTTTATTTGGGAGTTGGGTGGTAGCACAGCTGGTTGAGCACAGGTGGCACAAAACGCAAGGACCAGCACAAGGATCCCAGTTTGAGCCCCCGGCTCCCCACCTGCTGGGGAGTCCCTTCACAAGAGGTAAAGCAGGTCTGCAGGTGTCTGTCTTTCTCTCCCCCTCTCTGCCTTCTCCTCCTCTCCATTTCTCTCTGTCCTATCCAACGATGACAATGACATCAATAACAACAACAACTGCAATACAACCAGGGCAACAAAAGGGAATAAATAAACAAATAAATATTTTAAAAATTTCAATTTCTTATTTGTTTTATTTTAGTGAGAAGGAAATACAGAAAGATACAGAGAGAGATTAGAGCACTGCTCAACTCTGGTTTATGGTGGTGATGGGGGTTGAACCTGGGAGCTAAGAGCCTCAGGCATGAATGCCTTTTGCATAACCATTAGGTTGTTTCCTCAACTCTAAAAGTGTATTTTTAAACATGAAAGGTGCCTACCCTCTATCCCTTTCATTTTCTTGCTAATCTGGGTAGCAGAGAATTCCAGGGAATTTGGCCTGCCTTACCTTTCCAGAAAAAGGGAACTTTGTAGCCGTTGCTCATATCCCAGAACCCAAATCTGCTCATTTTAGATCCCATGTTGTATCTACCTAAGACAACAGAAGTTGAAGAGAAAAACCTGGATCAGAAGCTTAGAAATTTGAAAGCCCAGGGAGTCGGGCAGTAGTGCAGTAGGTTAAGCGCACATTGCGTAAGTGCAAGGACCCCCCGTAAGGATCCCCGTTCCAGCCCCCAGCTCCCCACCTGCAGGGGAGTCGCTTCACAGGCGGTGAAGCAGGTCTGCAGGTGTCTGTCTTTCTCTCCCCGTCTGTCTTCCCCTCCTCTCTCCATTTCTCTCTGTCCTATCCAACATGACGACATCAACAACAATAACTACAACAGCAATAAAAACAACATGGATAACAAAAAGGAAATAATAAATATTAAAAATTTTTAAATATATTTTTAAAAAAAGAAAAGAAATTTGAGAGCCCAGAATCATAATTTTTAAAATATTTTTTATATTTTTATTTATTTATTCCCTTTTGTTGCCCTTGTTGCAGAATCATAATTTTGAGGACACCCTGTAACAACATTCTAGCGTGGAATGAAAAGGCCTAATACTGCAGAAGTAACTGAAAGTCCCACACTACTGACTAGAATACAGCATGGCCATCGCTGCCTGGAGAACTGCACACTTGAGAAAAAGAAGGAAAGACAGACAGCCGTAATTCAGGCAGCAGATGAGTCTTTTTCTGCCTAGAAAGGAAGACCTGCTCCCTCAAGTACATCATTTCCTACCTTGGATAGCTGGATCAACTCTGTAACCAGCAGAAGTTCTAGGTAAAAATAAACTAAAAATATCAACCATTTTGCTGAACAGTGGCACATGCACATATGAGTCTGGATCCCCACTCCTAAGGAAAACTGCAAGTCATACAGTCAGTCAAAGACTACAGGACACTTGTTCTTTGCCAGTCATAATTTAAGACTATAAGGCTTCAATTAAAATAAAATACCTAACTGACTTATCAAACCTCCACAATTGAGGAGGAACAATTGTTCTCTTCACGTATAGGAGAAGAAAGGCGTATTAAACATGAGCGGCAAGGAAGTCAGTAAACAGAGGTATCACTATGCCCCTACACAGATATGGTCCCACATTTACAAAGAGAGAGAAAATGTGGGCAGAAATAAGCTGGACTGATAAAATATAGCAACTGAGTGTGATAAAGGACTACAGACTGGGCTGGTGTGTTTACTTTTTTACCAGAGTCCTACTCTGCACTAGCTTCTGGTGATGCCAAAATTTCGCCCTGAGCCCTTGTTGACTCAAGATTTAAAGACTCAAGCTAAGTCTTTCAAATAACCACTACTCTATCTCTCCTACCCTAGCCTGTGCTTTTAAGAGACTTCTTTGCTTGTTAAGACATCAATGATGCAATCCTTTGAGCTGGTCTGGGTGAGTGGAGACTTGGCCAATATGAATTCAAATCCTCCTCTAGCTAATGTACAAGTCGGAATTTGAATCCATTCATGTGGTTCTGAGACCAAGCTTCCTCAGTGGTAAAATGGGGACAATGATTCTACCTTTCCCTCTAGCTGTTTCGATGAGTAAATGAAATAGTCCACCAAAACATGGAGCATAAGGCTGGAAAGGCTCGGTAACTGTAAGTAGTTATGGTTATTACTGCCATTTTTTCATTATTTTTTTTACTTATTTATTCTCTTTTGTTGCCCTTGTTTTATTGTTGTTGTTATTGTTGTTGCTATTGTTGTTGTCATTGATGTCGTTGTTGTTGGATAGGACAGAGAGAAATGGAGAGAGGAGGGGAAGACAGAGAGGGGGAGAGAAAGATAGACACCTGCAGACCTGCTTCACCACCTGTGAAGCGACCCCCCTGCAGGTGGGGAGCCGGGGGCTCGAACCTGGATCCTTATACTGGTCCTTGCGCTTTGAGCCACCTGCGCTTAACCTGCTGTGCTACCGCCCAACTCCCTATTACTGCCATTTTTTAATGTGGTTTTGTATTTCTGCACTATTTAACTTCACTACCCTAATATATACCTAATAGGGAAAATAAACACTATTTTCTTAACTTAATCAAGATTTTTAAATTCTCAAGATGAGCCTGCATTACTTTTCTGACAACATCAATACACCTGCAATTGACCAAAGTAAAATTTAAAGCACAAACAAGATCAATATACACAAATTAAAAAAAAAAAAAAAGTATACTGCAACAGAGAATTTTTAAGTTCACCTTGAAGATCTAGGCTTATCAGCCTTAATACAGTGCTATTTCCATGCATAAATAATTTCTAGACCTCTTATTTCCATACACTCTTAAATATATCACTAACAAAGGCATATTTTATTGCACAGCTGCGCTCAAATTGATTGTATTATTCACTTATTGCAATGGTAGGCACTGCCTTAGAAACTAAAGGCATACTTAGAATTCGATAAAGGACTTCTCACTATTTCCCTCCTTTGTGTCATGTACAAAATGACTGATTGCTTATGCGTGTTCAGATGTACACTTGCTAAATACGTGTTGTTGTTTTTGGTTTTGTTTGCCGCCAGGGTGTTCACTATGGCCTGGTGCCTGCATGACTTCCACTGCTTCTGCCCTACCCCCACCCCACACACATCTTCTCTTCTCCTTCCTTCTTTCCTTCCTACCTTCCTCCCTTACAGAAGAGAGACCAAGAGAGAGGTACTACTTCATGGTGACTCATGAAGCTTCCCTGCTGCAGGTGGGAACTCGAGGGCTGAACCCTGGTCCTTGGGCATGATAATACGTGCGTTCTATCAGATGCACCTCCATCCAGTCACTGACTACACTTTAAATATCGCCGGACACCAGTGAGATAGCTTACCTAGGAGGCTTTGGGGGAAGGGAGGCCTTCAGTGTTGTGGTCTCTGTCTTTGAGTGAAAAAAGTCAGGCTGGAGCAATAAGGCCCCAGACTGTGGCCGTGTGCGTGTGTGTGTGTGTGGGGGGGGGGGGGGGGGGGCTGATATATCCACGGAACAGATTTTAAAATGTGTAGAGCTTCTTTGAGAAGAAAACAAAAACAAATCTAAAAAGCTAACCAATCCAAGCAAAAGAAGGGCCAAAATTACTTTCTGAGGTACCGAATACTTTTTTTGTCTATACACTGCAAATATGCCAGTTTTGGGGGTTGGTTTTTTTTTTTTTTCAAATATGGATGGTATGTGACACATCAGGACTTATGTGAGTCTAAAAGCCTTTACCTACACGAGACTTGATCTAACAACCCAGACCCAAAGCACTCCTTGCATACTGACCGCGGCTCTTTTCCTGACCCCTGGAGGAAATCAAGTATGCTGTCTCATCAGCCACAGCCACAGATAAGGAAACAAAGAAACCTCCTGCTTTTCTCTCTTCCTCTAGAATCCACACACAGAAACCTGCATGCAGCTCTCCACAGCTCTGAGAAGACAATGATTTCTTAAACCATAAGAATACACTAATGGTGGGGCAAAACAACAGAATATATTGAATTTAAAAAAAAAAAAAAAAGCTGAATCACTCTGGTCGTAAGCTTAAAAAAAATAGGAAAAACAGGAGAAGTAGTGGTCCAAGAAGTGGCACAGTGGATAAAGCATTGGATTCTCAACCATGAGGCCCTGAGTTCAATCCCTGGCAGCACATGTCCCAGAGTGATATCTGGTTCTTTCTCTCTCTCTCTGCCTTTCTCATGAATAAACAAATAAATTCTTTTTTTTTTTTTTGCCTCCAGGGTTATCGCCGGGGCTCGGTCCAGCACTATGAAGCCACTGCTACTGGAGGTTATTTTTCCCATTTTGTTGCCCTTGTTATAGTTATTGTTGTTATTGTTGTTATAGCTGTTGTTGTTGGACAGGACAGAGGAGAGAAATGGAGAGAGAAGGAGAGAAAGACCTGTTTCACCGCTTATGAAGCGATACCCCTCCCCTGCAGATGTGGAGCTGGGGGCTGGACCCAGATCCTTATGCCGGCCCTTACCCTTTGCTCCATGCACACTTAACCCGCTGCACTACCACCCAGTCCAATAAATAAATAAATAAAAGAAGTAATTGGACACTGAGTAGATGGCACAAGTCTGTCTAAAGCTGAAGTCAGCAGACCAATCTTCTCTACTTTTCTACCATAGAGAAACTAGGTTTCTCCTGATTTCCCAAATCTACTAGCGGTGAGAGTGAAACCAGCAGATAAAGAGATGTCCTTATACTAAGAATTGTAGCTCAGTGGCTAAATAACGAAGTTCTAAACAGTTTACAATTACAACTATTTAGCGTAAGTTCCTAAATTAACTTACACAATCTTTTCCACCTTCAAGGTCACAGGAAGGGTCCTGGTAAACTTGATCAAGTCACTGTGGTCAAGAAAAACATTTCTGGGGAACAATGCTGAGGGCTGGTGAAACAGCTGGCATCAATGATGTGCGCTTCTCTTCCTGTGTGGGTGACTCGGGTCCAAGCCCAGCCTCCACAACACTGAAAGCAACATTGGTGCTGAGACCACTCTGCTTCTATAAAAAAAAATTTAAAAAAAGTAAAAATAAAATAAAATACATAAAAGAAGGAGTAGAAGAAGGAAAATGAAAGATACTAAAGGGCCCAGTGGTAGTGCACCAGGTTAAGCACACATGACAATGGCCAAGGACTCAGGTTCAAAACCCCAGGCCCCACCTTCTGGTGGAGAGCTTCCCGAGCAGTGTGGCAGTGCTGCTCTCTTTCTCTCCTCTATTTCTCCCTTCCCTCTTGATTACCCCTTTTTATAGTAGCTGAAAGAAGCCTCTTTTAAGATCATTTGTATTATTTTAATAATATTTAATATTTGTATTATTTATTGTAGTATTTTCCTCCATGGTTTTTAAGTAACACATTCATTTTTACCACACTATGTATAACTCCTGCGCTTTCAATTCTCCTTTCATTCACTGCACAATTGGAGTAGAAAGACCATGCTCCCACACATAACTAGCAATAGAAAGCAGCCTCCCAAACGTGGAGATACTGAAGAACAAAGATGTGGTCAAGTCTGCTTACCATAGGATTCTGTTCTGTTTATCATGAGCAAGCACATACAAGCTGCAATATTATCATTAGACAAGTTACAAGCAAAGAGCAACGTATCCGACAAGTAAAATAGATTCCCTCCCCTCTCCCTTTCCTTTGTCCCACGAGTAATCGATCCTTAGTGGGCTAATAATAAAGCAGTATCTGTTGAGAGAATCCAGCATGAGTTTTGGAAAGCTAACAGCAATAAAATAATAGCTGAAACAATGGCATCATGGTCCTTTCTTTGCCATGTGACTAACTGCAGGGGGGGGGGGAACTCAGGAACTTCCTCCTCAAGTCTGGTCCTCATCCAGTGATTAGGATCCTACCTCAGTGACCAGCATCACCAGTCAGTCAAGCAAGAAATAAACCAGCCTACATTCCTGACAATTTCTCCCCGACAGCAAATCTATTCTCAGGTCTGCTTAGCTAACCCTAACACTTCCCAAAGCTGTCCATTTTGCTGTCCCCATTGTCACCACTGAGATTGAGACCCCCACCTCCTGGACAAGAACAGTAAATAAACAGGATGCTATTTTCAACCTGTATCACCACCAACTCAATTGTCTTCAAAACACAAGTCTGCTCATGTCGGTGCTTAACACCAGTGAATCTGTCACTAAAAATAAAATTCTGTATCCCATAAGCACTGCCCAGTTCAGTATCTGCCTATCTCCTGAGTCTCAGCTAGTCACTCTCCGTAGACATTAAACATGCAGCATATCTCCAAGACAGTCACTTTTGACCATTTGGTACTAAAACCAATTCCTAACGAGTGATACTCCATTACAGTTGGCTGACTAGCCAAAGCACTCTCCGTATCCCTGGCATCCACTGCCCAGCACCTACTAACCTGCAAGAGCCTTATATTTTGTGTGGACCACCATGTCCGTTCATGGCTGAGTATCAGAGTCTCACAATTAGCTGGTACCCAACAAACACTTAGATTGATGACTGAGTAAGCAAGTGAAATTGGAAAACTTTTCACTGTTCCCAGTCAGTCACTTGCCACTAGAGCAAAATCTGATGCCTACAGTAGTGAGGCAAAAAAAAAAAAAAAAAAAAACACTAAAAAAGTGTCTCTTGTTGCACATTGGCATAAGCAAACAAGCCCAAGGAGCCACACTCTCACTACCATGGGATGTTTCTCTAACACTATGGTACATCTTGTTATTTTTCCCACCGCGGCTTTGCTGGGGTCTGCACAACTCCATCACTCCCTGCAGATAGGTAAAAAGAAAGAAAAAAAAAAAAAAAAAAAAGATTTGAGCCCCCGGCTCCCCACCTGCAGGGGGGTCGATTCACAGGCGGTGAAGCAGGTCTGCAGGTGTCTATCTTTCTCTCCCCCTCTCTGTCTTCCTCTCCTCTCTCCATTTCTCTCTGTCCTCCTATGCAACAACAAACGACATCAACAACAACAACAATAACCACAACAAGGCTACAACAATAAGGCAACAAAAGGAGGGGAAATGGCCTCCAGGAGTAGTGGATTCATGGTGTAGGCACTGAACCCCAGCAATAACCCTGGAGGGGAAAAAAAAAAAAAAAAAACCAAGACTCCAAGACTGATGGAGAGAAACAGAAGAGACCACCACAGCACTGCTCCACTGCCCCACGATTTCCCCTTGTATGGTGCGCTTCCACACCGGGGCCAGGGGTTGAAACCTAGATCCTGTGTGTGCAAATGGTGTGCTCCAGCACATGAGCCAGACCTCAGATTCATTTTAATTTTTACCATGGTAATTTTAATTTACAAAGTGAAAAAAACAGAACCCTCCAAAGTACTTCACTAAGAAAGCAATGATGTCTGCAGTCACCACTGTTAAAACGTACAGGAACCTAATGCTGGTGATGCACAGCTACATATGCTCTAAAACGCAAGTAGCAGTCAACTCTTAGAATTAGCTCATTATTTTCAAGAAAAACAGACAAACCCCAAAACCATGGCAGTAAAGGTAAAAAAACAAAACAAAAAAAAAACTGCCCTTGCCTCAAAGAATATCTTTGAGGGCCACGCTATTATAGGCCGTGAGGCTATTTAAACCATAAGGTACTTTCACGTCAGGACGTTAAGAGGCAGAGGGAGATCTGTCCAGCGATAGCTCAATCAAACCAACAGACAAGCTCAGCCGCCCCTGAACAGCAGCACCAAGCTAGGCACCAGAGATGGCGATGATTGAAATAGCCCTGTGATAACTGGGTGGCCAGCCAAAGGCAGCTCATCTAATTAATCTCTCTGGGCTCTAGTTTCTTAATCTGTAAAATGAGAAAGTTAGACTAGCTCTCTAAGGTCCTCCAAACTCTAAATAGTCAGAGACTCACTAATGAATGTCAGATGAATTTCTATTTGACATTATCATCATGATGTTCAATTTCTATTTATTATTTTGATCACAAGGGCATAATTTCATTTAAAATGTTTACTATAGTGGTAAAAGTAAAACAGAGGAGAGTGGAACAGTGTCCTGAATTACCTTCTCAGCTCTTAACTACCATCATAACCAGCTATGGACTACTGCCATAATTGCAACCCGACATGAGTCATAACCAAATTGAAATAACTCATTACATCTTAATATTTTCTAGAAAAACTAAATGATCGCTTGATCCCAATTTCTTTTGTATTTTAATATCATCCCGTTATTTTCAATATCGAATGTTCTTTTTTAATTAATATAAAATAATAAAAGTATTCTACAAAGAGACATCGAGCTCCCAAACTAGCAAAGTTATGATGGCCGTAAGATAATCTGGTAAAACATAACACTAAATCCTGGATGTCTACCGGTATAGTAAGGAGAACTTTTTTAAAAACACCAAAATGTCTGTGCAAATGAGCAAGACAATTCACAGCCTCACAGGGCCAGCATGATTCTGACTTCATCAACATCACCCAGTACATTCCTTCTCTAGCCTTTCAGACCCTGTGTGATCTGCACTCAAGTGATTGTGTTTCCACCCAGACACCATTTGAATGCTGGAAGTGAACTTCTTACGCACTGAAGATCTTCAGGGTGATTTTTCAGACACACACTTTGCTCAGCCCTGATTAAGCAGTTTCAATCTGGTAATGGCTTATTTACAGTAGATGCTTATAAGTCTGGGACAGTGCCTCCCATCATGCCCCAGTATCTGTCTGCTATTACAACTGAAGCGCATAGATGGATAAACGGGGATGAAAGATAACCAGACACCCAAAATTAATCTTAAAAGCTAAATGTAGCTGGTCACCCATAACACTTTCTCCTAAGCTCTGAGGAAAGCGCTGCCTCTTTATTAGTGAGTCGCTTTTGCACACTGAAAGTTTGCCAACGATTGCTGGATCACAAAAACTAAGTGAATGGTGACTGTCCAGTAACCAAACTTTCTCAGGCACATGAATAAACCGTGTGCCCTGCCTATGCAATCACTAGATCTAGTTACTACAGAAAGAGCTCTGATTGTAGTTCGTAGATGAAAATACCCCCTCACCTGGCTGGAAAGATACTCATTAAGTAAGTGTTGTAAATGGTCCTATGCAAGTCAACCTGATTAAAAATTAGATCAACTACAGGTGAATCTACAAAAGTGCTATTTTAAAAATGAATTCCTAGATACATCAAATTTTATTTTTACTTTTTCAACTTGGAAAAGAGTGTCATTTTCCTCAAAAGAGGGGGAAAGAGTACTATTTTAGCCATTACCTACCTATACAAAATCTCTACCACTTCTCAATCCTTCCTTTTACACTGAAATAGAGGGTACTTTTGAAAATTCAGTTTAAAACAAAGTTATCAACTAAACCAATAAAGTAGGCGCTGAAATGCACATACCAATCTTTTATATAACTTTCATTTCTCTTTTAGAAAGTCACCTAACTCATGAAAAATCTAGATGCTAGAATTCATCTAAAAATAATCTAGAGGGTAAAATTCATCATGTTTGCTAGGAGAGGGGGGAAAGTAGGAAATATCAATAGTAAAATTCATAATGCTAGAAAAATAATCCTAATTCCTGAGTGCCATGGTGAGGAAAATAAATTTCGTCCTGGGCTGGGGAGACAGCATAATGATTATGCAAAAGACTTTCATGCCTGAGGCTCTAGGGCCCCAGGTTCAAGCCTCAGCACCACCATAAGCCAGAGCTGAGTTAGTACTGGGTGGGTCTGTGTATCTCACTAAAATAAAATAAATAAAAATTAGAAAATAAGCAAACTGTGTCCCTTTATCAGATTACAAAAAAAGGAAGGGGGAGGCATGATTTCTACCATTTAGCAAAATAAGAAAATAAAGAAATCTGTCGTTCAAATGTCCTGCGAGTCCTTTCCATTCCCAAATTAGGCTTACTTTGCAACTTTTTTCTACAGGACAGATTTTTTTTTTTTCAGGGAAAATAAACTTTTTTTTTTTTTCTGAGCAAATTCGGAGATATAAAATGTCTCCTCTCCTACTTATTATCACCTAGCAAGGCCAATGAGTCCTGCTCTGTGCCCCAAGCATCTAGCTTTCAGCCTCTTTATTATCATTGTCAATGAATGGGCCCCAGTCAAATGAAAGCTGCCATTTTAGGGTAAAGACTGGAGGGCTTCTGTTGTGCAACAGCAAGACAAAAACACTCAGCGACAGATGTACTCTGGGGGCTGGGAAACAGATTCAACTTCATAAAATCACTGCTCAAGTTATTTCTGAAATAAGAAATGCCTCCTACTTACATGTTACTACAAACTAGATGCAATTATAACCGGAATAAATCAGGTGTTCATGTTGCTACGGTCACACTACTAAGATTTTTTTTTTTTTTTGGTCATCTTTAAAATGATTCTGAAGAGAAATAGAAGTGACCCCACACACACACACATACACATTGGATTACTACGTATAGCGAGTAATTCCCCTCCCCTTACTGGGAAAGAACTGGGAGAAATACACTGAACGTCTCTGAGAGGAACTGACCACTGCAAAAGCAGCTTAGTTCAGTATTTTAAAAAATTACAAATAAATAGAATAAACCCCGGGATTTTTCACATAGCCCTTTTAAAAATAAATGAAAATACTCATTATGTTTGTGAGATCAAGTCCCAAGGAAAGACATATTTCCACATAACTTATTTAAATCAAATCGCCTGAGAACATACAATAGGAAACTAAAAAAAAGTATACTTAGCAAGTGGAGAGAGCAGGATAGTGTATCTAATTCTAACAATTCAAAAGGAAAACTCTCCATGTGGGTTGCTACTTTTCTTTTGTCCATTGTCTGTTCAGAAAGGGGGGGGGGGGAACAGAGAGAAAGAGAGGGAGAGAGAAAAACAGAGAGAAACTAGTTTAAAATCCAGGCGTGAACGGTCTCTAAAAGTGACCTCCCGGGAAACCGGCCGGGCCCGGAGCAGCAGCTCTGCCCGCGCCGCCCTCTCCCTCTCGGCGGGGGCGCTCACAAAGCGGGCGGCCGGCCGGAGTTTGCGGTGCGCTCCCACCGCGCGGGGCCGCCCGCAGAAAGGCCGCTCGGTAATGATGGCTGCTCGGGGCAGCCGGCCGCTTCCCCGGAGCCTCCCGATCGGCCGGCGGCCCCCCACCCCACCCCACCCCACCCCGCACCCCCGCCTGCGCTCACCCCACGCCGACGCGGACGCGGGCGCCCCGCACCGCAGCCCACTGGGCGGCCGCCCGCGTGCCCGCACCCCCGGCGACCCCGGCAGACAAGGCGGCCCCCCCGCCCTCCGTCCTCTCCCGCTGACCGCTCGGCCTCCAGCCACCTCGGCCATTCACGCTCCGAACCGCAGCTCGCAGCGAGGGCACCGGGCTCCCCGAGCCGCCCCGGGGGTCACTCCGCGAGCCACCTGGTGACCCCCCCACGCACACACACCCGCCTTCGGGAAGCGGGGCGCCGAGTGCCCCCCACCCCCGGGAGCGGAGGGTTCAAGTCGCCGTTCTACGGCGGCGCCCGGCCGGGCAAGGTGGGGTCCCCCCTCCCCGCCGCGCCTCCCCGCGCTCGCCCCGGCCCGGCTCCCTTTCTTCTCTCCCTCGCGCACTTGGGAGGCGCCCCTCCACCCCCTGAAGCTTCCAGGGGGGCGACCCGCCCCCAGACCCCCGCGGCTCTGGGTTCGCAACTCCGCGGCCGCGGCCCGCACGGGCTGAGCTCGGGACGCCCCCCCGGGCCGCGTGTTCGCGCCGCGCGCCCCCCTCCCCACCCCGCGCGCCCCCCGCGCACTTTCCCCGCCGCCGACCCACCTCTGCGGGCGGCCGGCCCCGCGCGGGCCGGGCCGGGGGGCAGAGCCGGGGGGTGGGGGGGGAGGTGGCCGCACTTTGTTCGCGCCGGTGCGGCCGCCGCTCCCGGCGAGCGCGGCGTGGTCGGTCCCGGGCGGGGGGCGGGGGGCGGGGAGCAGGGGGGCGGGGGGCGCCGCCGTCCCCGAGCCGCCGCCGCCGCCGCCGCTCAGCCGCCCCGCGCCCGCGCGCCCATCGCCCGCTCGCGCTGGAGTTGGAGCCCAACTTTTCCTCCTTCCTTTCTCTCCCTCTCCCTCTCCCTCTCCCTCTCTCCCCAATGGAGCCGGCAACTCGTGCTCGGCGCCGGCGGGAGGAAACGCGCTCTCGCTCCCCGGCGCGCAGACACGCTCCCTCCTGTCCCCCGTGCGCCCCCCCCACGCCAGCAGCAACAACAAAAAGCCATTTACATGCGAGCGAGGAAGTGACCCGCGGCCGGACCGCGCGCCGCCGCCGCCGCCGCCGCCGCCGGCCCCGCGGACGCAGCAAAAGTTGGGGCGCGGGCGGCGCTCGGAGAAGGGGCCGCGGGTTCGGGGCCAGGCGAGCGGCGGCGCTGCTGGCCCGGCACGGGAGGCGCTCCGGGGCCCCCGGCCGCCCGCGCCCCGCACACGCCCAACTCCCCGCGCGGCCCCGGCCCGGAGCGATTTCCTGCCGCCGCCGCCCCTCCCGAGGGGGGCGCCAGGGCAACTCTCGCGCTCACCGGGTCGCTCGGTCGGGCTCGTCCGCTGCCCGGCGCCGAGGGGGAGACACCGCCGAACGGGCTCCGGAGTTGGCTCGGCGGCCGCGGCCCGGGCTGGGGGTGGGGGGTGGGGGGCTGCGTCCTCGGGCGCGGAGTTGGCCGGGGAGAGGGGGGGCGACGGGGCTCTGGCGAGTTTCAAGGTCTCCGGGTCCCGGGCAGCCTCCTGAGCGGTGCTCCTTTGTGTAATTTCACTCGATTCAAGTTTAATCCGATAGTTGCCGAGCACGAGCGCGTCCGCACTACCACGGCTCAACCCCCGCGCCGCCGCCGCCGCCGCCGCCGCCGCCGCCGCCGCCGCCGCCGCCGCCGCCGCGGCCCCAGCACGCCAGCGCCTGCGCGCGCCCGGCATTCGGCGCGCGCCCGAGATCGCGGGGCCGCGCGCGCCCGCCAGCGGCTCCCTCCGCGCCGTGCCCGCGCGCGCGCGCGCGCCGCCACCTGACGTCAGGCGCGCCTGGCATAATTTATGCAAGAATTCGGCCCGGGTGGCGGAGGCCGAGGGAGAGGCCGAGAGAAAAGGGGGCGGTGCGGGGCCGCGGGGCCGCCGCGGGCTGCGGAGGGCGGGCCGGGCGCCACTTCCCGTCCCCGGGTCGGACGCCGGCGCTGCGGGCGGTTCTGCCCGCCGGCCGGTGCGCGGCTCCTCCGAGCGCTCGGTCGCAGCGCGGCAGCGCCCCGGGCGCGGGCTGCGGCCGGTGCCACGTTTCCCCGCGCGGCGCTTTCTCGGAGCCCGGGTGCAGCGCCCCCGGGGCAGGAAGCGGAGACTCCCCGGGTCCTCCCGGCCACAGCCTGGGGCTTCCAGCGCTGTGTGCGCCGCGGCGGCGGCGGCGGCGGCGGCGGCGGCTGCGGGGGTTTGGGATGTCTCTTCTGTAATTATCCTGCAAACTTGAAATTATTTTCCCACATGAAATTATTCAGAATGCACACATTTCTAGTTCAAACAGATTCATCCTGCTTCTTCCCTTTGCTCTCCTACCTCTTCGTAGACAGGATGGCCGGTTCCACCACTAAATTTAAAAAAAAAAAAAAAAAAGTTTAACTAGATGGACTTGATTTTGTTGAATTTCTTTGCATGCCAAAAAGAGAGCGCACAAGGGTTATGAAACAAAGAAATAGGTTGCGTGCCTATTATTAAACGTGTCAGGGCTAGAAGGTTTTAATCATTCTTTGGCAAAAAGAAGGAGAGAGAAAGAGAGAGAGAGAAATAGCACTTTAGTCTCTCCTAACCTTACATGATGGAACCTCTAATTATTTTCCAGGTACAAAATAATTATTGAGAGTGGAGAAATGTTCTTCTACTTTTTTTTTTTTTTTTTTACTTTTAGAAGGTAGAATTACATTTATTAGCCAATCATTATTAAGCCGTCAATAGTGTTGCATTTTAAGATGATGTTATTTGGTTAAAGATTGTATTTTTAAATCAAGGAAAGAATTTGTGTCAACCAGATTATCCTTCAGTAGATACAGGGTAGAGCAACATGCAAGACTAACAAGGAAATTGCAAAGCAATACAAAGTATACTTTTCTTCATACTCACCGCCTCAAGTACTAAAACTGGTCACTATATTTCTATTTGAGTGAGTGATCAGAACTATTTTGTTACATAACTGCTGGTAGTCATGCATATACGTGTGCACAGCACTTATGTAACTCATGAACTGTTCAATAGCTAAGTTTTATTATCCTAAACTTACTGAAGCATTTCTCTTAATTTTAGTAATAATTCTCTGAATATTTCTATACTCTGATTTATTAAAATATAATGCCTTTCACATTTTTCCCTCAAATGCTTGAATGGTGTTTTAAAAGAGCTAAGTATTTCATTCAAACTTATAGATTATCTGCAAAGAGATCAACACTACAGAAAATTCTGACGTTAAGATTTTTTGCAGGGGGCTGGGCAGTGGTGCACCTGGTTAAACACACACATTACTGTGCACAGGGACCCGAGTTTGAGCCCCTGCTCTGCACCTGCAAGATGGACGCTTCACCAGCAGTGAAGCAGGAAAAAAAGAGAGAGAACTCTGAAATCAATGGTTGCCTTTTCATCATCTCATATTTTAAAACGAAGAATCAGAATTCTGAAGCTTATTTACATTTACTTCAGACTGATATCTGTTGGTGAAGACATATGAGGGATGTATTTTGAGGCATATGTGGTGTACAGATGTGGGTGTGAGAGCAAATTTGAGGAAGAGGTGTGTTACAGACATGACAGACGTCTACAGAGAAATCACTAGTGGGCAGTGGGACTAGCACAACAGTTTACAGAACACTTTCATGCCGGAAGCACCAGAGGTCCCAGTTTAGTCCCTGGCACCACCATAAGCCAGAGCTGAGCAGTGTTCTGGCTTAAAAAGAAAGAAATCTCTAATGCCTGATTATACTTGAGTACACAAAAGTGTTATAAAAGCTCTCCAGTGCCCCCAAAAAAGAGTGACATAGAAGGGTTTTTTTAATTTTTTACAGTTATTTATTTTATTTATTTTTTTTACAGTCAGTTCATTATCAGAGATAAATAGATCAAGGCAATTTACAAGCTAAAAATATTACATCTATATATAATGGATGCATAATATTACAGTAACCCTTGAATGAACAAATTGTTTTAAGTGACTCTGAGGCGGTCTCCCTGTGCCCTTGTGTAATTTACTATTAGAAAACTTTGAGACATGAGAGGTCAGGAGCTGGTGCTGTAAAGTGCTGGGCTCTCAAGAAGGAGGTCCTCAGTTCAGGGTCCCCTGGCATAGCTTGTGCCAAAGTGATATTCTCATCCCTCCCTTTTCTCTTTTTCATTAAAAAATTGACAAAATAAATCTTTTTTGGTGAAACACAAAAGAAATAGTGAAATAGTACAACTTACATACAAAGTGAAAATAGTCATGCAGTCACCCAGACTTAACCTCATTACCCTCCCTAAACACACACACACACACAACAACACCACCCTCCGATGACCATAATGAAGTCTCTAAGCTTTTAGTTGTACCACTAAGGAACTGGCTGGGGCCTAAAGAAGTGAAAAGCCTCAGGGGCAAACTCCTAGCAGCTCTGGCCTAAGTAGTAACTTCCACCCCACCCCCCAAGCCCTTAAGCTCAACTGTTTTCTCTCCATTTGCTTCACTATTGAAGCTTCCCAAAGAAAATCATTTGAATTCACAAGCTTTTCCTTTAAATATGCAAATACTTTACAGATAACTGTAAATTAGTGCAGTGAGTTGTTTTCGGCCCAACACCTAGCTGAAACTAACAAATTTAGAGATATAGTCACTTATTCAACATTAAGTGTCCCAAAGTTCTACATGGGTTCTTGACACTGGTGATGACAGCTAACAAAGTGAAGCAGAATGCTTGCCTTCTTGGAGTTTGTAGTCTAATGAAAGTATGATTTCAATCTAGTAATAAGAGAAAAATGTTGTGTGGTCTGGCCATTGGCACAGTGGATAAGACATTGGATTCTCAAACATGAGATCCTGAGTTCAGACCCCGGTAGCACATGTACCAGAGTCATGTCTGATTCTTTCTCTCTCTCTCCTATTATTTCTCATGAATAAATAAATAAAATCTTGAGAAGGAGGGGGCAGTGAAGGAGGAAGGAAGGTCCTAAACCATTGAGAAAGAGGATCCTCCAGAGTTTGCCATAGCTAGAGAGCTGAGGAAAGTCTGGAGAGATGAGGCAGTAGGGGAGTGGGCACCAACAGAAGCAGTTTAGAAAAGAATGTCAAAGACAATTTGACCTGTCACGAAAGGTTTTCTTTCTTTTTGTATGATACTTTATTTACTTAATTTTAATGAGAGAGATTGGCTTTACTCTTGATCGCACTCTGTCATTTCACGAACATCTCATAAAAACTGCAGCAAAGGTGGGCGCGAGGAATAACATCATTGCAAGACTGGCCAGCTCCTCATGGGGCACGAGCACTTCCACACTACGATCATCCTCTCTGGCATTATGCTATTCCACTGCAGAATACTGTGCCCCAGTATGGTTCCGTAGCCCCCATGTCCACTTGTTCGATTCCAAATTATATTCTTCCATGAGGATAATTTCTGGAACCATCCGTTCCACCCTGGTTCCATGGCTGCCAGTTCTTAGCAACATCGCCCCGCCAGATATTCGTCGGGATGCGGAATCATCTAAGTTCATTTCCCACGTCTACGCTCGACCGGACCTGCCAATATACGCGGATATCTTCGCCCACCCTGTCCAACGCTTGACGTCTCGTCACCCAATCTGGTCCCCTATGCCTACACTGAACTTCTCTGTTCCAGACTCTTGGAAACAGAGCTGGCAGTCAGCTGAGGTAAAGAACAAACACCTCATCACAGACCCCTGCAAGTGTCAACCCGGCTTTGACCTAGCATGTTATGATCGGGCCCTCCTCAATCGCTATCGAACAGGCCATGGCCGGTGCGCCACTATGTTCCATCACTGGGGAGCCAGAGACGACCCGAACTGCCCCTGCGGCTCCAGACAGACTATGACCCACATAGTCAACGACTGCCACCTCTCCAGATTCAAAGGAGGTCTCGAAACTTTACATCAGGCTCAACCTGACGCTGTTGACTGGCTATGAAGAAGGGCAAACGCTAGAAGAAGAATGAGAGAGATACAGAGAGAGAGACAAGAATACTGCTCATCTCTGGCTTATGGTGGTGCTGGAGAATTGAACCTGGAACCTCAGAGCCTCGGGCATGACAAAAGCTTTTTCTAGACCTCATGACATGGTTGAAAACAGTCTCTTCAGATAACTCAGTTCAGTAGCATTACTGCTTAGACAAGCGCACATTTGTCTACGGCAACATAACTATAATATGGCAATCTATAATACTTACTGGGGCAGGGCAAAGTAGGAAAGAGGAGGGAGTCAGGCAGTACAGCAGCGGGTTAAGCGCACATGGCACAAAGCGCAGGGACCAGCATAAGGATTCAGGTTTGAGCCCCCGGCTCCCCACCTGCAAGGGAGTCGCTTCACAGGCGGTGAGGCAGGTCTGCAGGTGTCTGTCTTTCTCTCCCCCTCTCTGTCTTCCCCTCCTCTCTCTATTTCTCTCTGTCCTATCCAACAGTGACAACAATAATAACTACAACAATAAAATAACAAGGGCAACAAAAGGGAAAATAAATAATTTTTTTTTTAAAAAAAAGGGGAGGTCGGGTTGTGGCACAGCAGGTAAAGCGCACATGGCGTGAAACTCAAGGACCTGCGTAAAGATCCTCAGAAATTGACTGAGTTTGGAGTATGGCACCAAAGTAAGAAAGCAGAAGTACACTAAAGTTTGCAGTGAGTACCTCCCTAATACTTCCTCTCCACTTTTCCAAGCTTTGGGTCCATGATTGCTCAACAATTTGTTTGGCTTTGTATGTTAACTCTCTTTTCAGTCACCAGGTTCCAGGTGTCATCAGGATGCCGGCCAGACTTCCCTGGATTGAAGACCCCACCAATATGTCCTGGAGCTCAGCTTCCCCAGAGACCCACCCTACTAGGGAAAGAGAGAGGCAGACTGGGAGTATGGACCGACCAGTCAACGCCCATGTTCAGCGGGGAAGCAATTACAGAAGCCAGACCTTCTACCTTCTGCAACCCACAATGACCCTGGGTCCATGCTCCCAGAGGGATAGAGAATGGGAAAGCTATCGGGGGAGGGGGAGGGATATGGAGATTGGGCGGTGGGAATTGTGTGGAGTCGTACCCCTACTACCCTATGGTTTTGTTAATTAATCCTTTCTTAAATAAAAAAAAATAATAATAAATAAATAAATTTTTTTTTTTAAAAAAAAGGGGAGGTCGGGTTGTAGCACAGCAGGTAAAGCGCACATGGCGTGAAACTCAAGGACCTGCGTAAGGATCCTGGTTTGAGCCCTGGCTCCCCACTTTCGGGGGGGAGGGTCACTTCACAAGCGGTGAAGCAGATCTGCAGGTGTCTGTCCTGCTCTCCTCCTCTGTCTTCCCCTCCTCTCTCCATTTCTCTCTATTCTATCCGGCAACAACGACATCAATAACAACTATAGTAGTAACCACAACAATGATAAAAAACAACATGGGCAACAAAAAGGGAAATAAATAAATAAAATATATATTTTTTAAAAGTAGGAAAGAGGAGGATAGTTTGCATGTTCAAAATGGTTGAAAAATACCCAAACTTTAAGGGAGTCGGGCGGTGGCGCAGCGGGTTAAGCGCACGTGGCGCAAATCGCCAGGACCTGCGTAAGGAAGTTCGAGCCCCCGGCTCCCCACCTGCAGGGGAGTTGCTTCACAGGTGGTGAAGCAGGTCTGCAGGTGTCTGTCTTTCTCTCCTCCTCTCTGTCTTCCCCTCCTCTCTCCATTTCTCTCTGTCCTATCCAACAACAATGACATTAATAACCACAACAATGTTAAACAACAAGGGCAACAAAAAGGAAAATAAATAGATAAATAAATAAATACTTAATTAAAAAAATACCCAAACATTTCCTACTGAAAACTGGAGCCCTGTCTGTTCTTTGATGTGTTCTGCAAATAAAAGAATACATAAGCCACACTAACCCAGTGTTGAAGACACACCTTGATATATATTTTAAACATCTTTTTTTTTAATATCAACCAATTTGCAATTTGTAAAAAATAACTTTCCTGGGGCTCATGAGTTGGTTCAACAGAGAGCATGCCTGTTTTGTTTGCCATGCAAATGATTCAGGTTCAAATTCCCATACACTAAGTGGGAATACTATAGCACTCTGAAAAGTCAGCCTGCCCCAAAGCACAAGGACTGGTATAAGGATCCCGGTTCGAGCCTCCACCTGCAGGGGAGTAACTTCACAGGCGATGAAGCAGGTCTATAAGTGTCTATCTTTCTCTCCACCTCTCTGTCTTCCCCTCCTCTCTCCACTTCTCTCTGTACTATCCAACAACAATGACATCAGTAACTACAACAATAAATCAACAGGGACAATAATTTTTTTTTTAATTAAGAAAAAAGAAAAAAAAAAGAAAAGTCAGACTGGGTAGGGGCCAAGTGGTTGTATAGCTGTTTAAACACATATATTATAATGCTCAAGGACTCAGGTTCAAGCCCCCACACCCCTAATCTCCACTTGCAGGGGGAAAGTGTCATGAATGGTGAAGCAGGAATGCAAATGCTTCTCTTTCTCCCTATCTCCAGAGCACTGCCTCAGCTCTGGCATAATAGTGATGCAGGGGAGTGAACCTGGGACCTGGAAGCCTCAAGCGTGACAGACTGTCTACATAACCATCATGCTGTCTTTCCTGTTTACATAACCATCATGCTATCTTTCCTGCCCTAAATTAAATTAAAAAAAAAAAAAGTCAGTCTGGCGGCCAGCTAGTGTTATAGCTGGAAAACTCACACATTACTGGGTTAGGGAGCTAGCAAAATGATTATGGAAGTCACTTTCATGCCTGAGACTCCGAGGTCCCAGTTCAGACCCCCAGCACTGACAGAAACCAGAAGTGAGCAGTGCAGTAACACAGCTGATATGTTACAGTGAATGAGGAACCAAGTTCTAGCCCCTGTCCCTGCATGGGGAAAGCTTCACAAGTAGCGAAGCAGTGTTACAGGTGTCTGTCTCTCCTCTCTCCATCTATAGCTCTCCCTTCCCTCTTAGTTTCTTTCTGTCTCTATCCAATAAATAAAATATTAACAAGAAAAACAAAAACAAAACAAAACTTATCCTTTACTACCTGTGAGGACCAGGAAGGGGAGGGTTCATGATCAATAAGTAACGCTTAAGCTGTCTCTCCTTGTCTCGCCCTCTTTCCCTTCCCTCTCTATTTCGCTCTTTCTCTATATAAGTTTGGGGGGGAGGCCACCAAGAGTGGTGAATCCATCATACAGGCTCTGAGTCCCAGCTCTATCTCTAGTGACAATAAATAATATTAAACACATAAATAATTTTTTAGAGGGCTGGGTGATAGCGCACTGGGTTAAGCACACATCATGTGAAGCACAACAATCTGCAGGTGGTGAAGCAGGTCTGCAGGTGTCTCTCTGTCTCTCTCTCTCTGTCTTCCCCATCTCTCTCAATTTCTGTCCTATTCAACAACAACAATAACAAGCAACAATCACAACAACAATGGAAAAAAATAAATAAATGGCCTCCAAGAGCAGTGGATTCATAGTGCAGGCAGCAAGCACCAGCGATAACCCTGGAAGCATATATATATATATATATATATATATATATATATATGTGTGTGTGTGTGTGTGTGTGTGTGTGTGTGTGTGTGTGTGTGTGTATGTATGTATGTATGTATAGTCAGCCTGAACTGCTGAAGCCCCAGCAATAAAAAAAAAAAGAAAAGAAACTTACTTTAGAGTATAATATATTTTTTTTAATTTTTAGGGCCTGGGTGGTGGTGCACCTGGTTGAGTGCACATGTTACAGTGCCCAAGGACCCTGGTTTGAGTCCCTGATCCCCAACTGCAGGGGGAAAGCTTCATGAGTGGTCAAGCAGGACTGCAGGTGTCTCTCTAGCTCTCTCTCTCCCCTCTCCATTTCTGACTATCTCTACCAATAAATAAATAACGATAAAAAATTTAAATTGGGAGTCAGGCGGTAGCGCAGAGGGTTAAGCACAGGTGGCACCAAGCCCAAGGACCAGCGTAAGCATCCCAGTTCGAGCCCCCAGCTCCCCACCTGCAGGGGAGTCGCTTCACAGGTGGTGAAGCAGGTCTGCAGGTGTCTATCTTTCTCTCCCCCTCTCTGTCTTCCCCTCCTCTCTCCATTTCTCTCTGTCCTATCCAACAATAATTACAACAATAAAACAACAAGGGCAACAAAAGGGAAAAAATAAACATTAAAAAAATTAAATTATCTTTTATTTATTTATTGGATAGAAACAGCCAGAAATCAAGAGGAAAGGGGGTGATAGAGAAAGGAGAGAGACAGAGAGACCCCTGCATCCCTGCTTTACCACTTGCAAAGCTTTTCCCCTGCAGGTAAAGACCAGGGGCTCAAACCCAGGTCCTTGTGTGTGGTAACATGTGCGCTCAACCAGGTGCACCACCACCTGGCCCCTAGTATAATCTTTTTCCCCACTAAAAACTATTATTAGTGGCTCTGGAGACAGACTAGTGAATAGAGCTTTGAACTCAAAAGCATGAGGTCCTGTGTTTGATTCCCAGCACTGCGTATACCATAATAATGCTCTGGTGCATACACTCTCTCCATCTCTCTCTCTCTCTCCCCTTCTTTTTTCTTTTATAAATAGTTATTTATTTCCTTTTGTTGCCCTATTTTTATTGTTGTAGTTACTATTGTTGTTATTAATGTCATCATTGTTGGATAGGACAGAGAGAAATCCAGAGAAGAGGGGAAGACAGAGAGGGAGAGAGACAGACAGACAGACCTGCAGACCTGCTTCACCGCCTGTGAAGCGACTCTCCTGCAGGTGGGGAGCTGGGGGATCGAACCGGGATCCTTACGCCAGTCCTTGCACTTTGCGCCACCTCCACTGAACCCATTTGCGTTACTGCCTGACTCCCTTCTCACCCCTTCTTTTACATACACACTATTCTTTATTGGACTTCACCTTTTATCCAGTTTGCATCCAAATGGTTTTGATGGGCTCAAAACAATTATTTTTTTCTTTAAGTAATGAATAGTTGCTGCCATTTAAGTTTATAGATGGGGGAGTATAATTACACAACTATAAATGGTGAAGAAATTACCATAAAGAAGAAAAACCTGAAAAATGTTTACCACATCATTAGAATCGTAGATCTTCTGTTTTGTTTTTTTTTTTATTTATTCTTTAAATTTATCTACTACTGGATACAGACAGAAAGAAATTGAGAGGGGAGGTAGAGAGGAAAAGAGAGAGGCACCTGCAGCCCTGCTTCAGCACTTGTGAAGCTTTCCCCCTGCAGGTGGCACGAGGGCCTTGAACCTGGGTCCTTGAGCACTACAAAGTGTGTGCTTAACCAGCAGTGCCAGCACCTGACCCCATCTCTGCTTTTTCTTTTTTTTTAATTATTATTATTTTATTTTTCCTTTTGTTGCCCCCTTTTCATTGTTGTAGTTATTATTGTTGTTATTGATATCATCATTGTTGGATAAGACAGAGAGAAATGGAGAGAGGAGGGGGAAGATAGGAAGAGAGAAAGACAGACACCTGCAGACCTGCTTCACCACTTGTGAAGCGACTCCCCTGCAGGTGGGGAGCCGGGGGCTCGAACTGGGATCCTTACACTGTCCTTGCACTTCGCGCCACGTGCGCTTAACCCGCTGTGCTACCGCCTGACCCCCCTATCTCTGCTTTTTCATAAAGGAAAGAAACCAGTTGTATATGTACACTCATGCTTCATGTTTCATTCATTATGGAGTCACTTGCTATGAGCTTTCACTAACAACTGTCACTACTGACAAGGTCAAGAAATCAGGAAATGAAGTCATGAGTGCTATTATGAGACCACTGTTGACTCCCCAAGATAGCATGTTTTGGCTCAGTCGTACTAATTGTTTCAGCAAACACTTCTTGAACTCCTACTATGTGACAGAACCTCTATTAGCACTGGAGGACACATCCTCAAAAGTGCATGCTCTGTGGTAGCAAAATCACTATCACTGCCTGAGATAATACAGCAAATTTTCTGGTAGAAGGGGACCTTGAGCTGTTAAGTAAGGCACCAAAGTCAAGTGGAACAAGGAAGAAAAGAGGTGTTTCTGTCAGGCAACAGAGAGATCCAGTGGTTTCAAAATCTGGTTAGTACAGCATACTGCATGTGGTCCCATGCTGAGTAAGACATGGAAAGGGACCCAATCTTCTGCTCTAATCATTTGGGGTGGGGGGGTGGGACAGAGAGAACTTGAGAGGGAAAGGGGACACAGAGAGGGAGAGAGAAAGATAGACATCTGCAGACCTGCTTTGCCACTTGTGAAGCATCCCCCCTACAGTTGGGGGAGTCAGGGGCTCCAACCGTGCTCCTTGCACTTTGTACTATGTGTGCTTAACCACCCTGCCACTTGTAGTCTTCTCTTATGTCTCTGGGAAGGATGAGTTAACTGTCCTTTTGTTCTCCCAAAGATGTCCATCTTAATTATTAATTTACCTTAACTTATAATCAGTTATGTGCTGGGGGATAGCATAATGGTTAATGCAAAAAGACTTTTGTGCCTGCAACAACAGTGGTGCCAGGTTCAATCCCCAGTGCCACCATAAGCCAGAGCTGAGCTTTTTTATATTTTTATATTTATTTTGGAAAGAGACAGAAGTTGAAAGGGAAGGGGAGATAGAGAAGGAGAGAGAAAGCAACGCCAGCAGCTCTGCTTCCCACTCATGGAGCCGGGACCAGGGGCTTGCGCTCGGGTCTTTGTGTGCTGTGATGTGCGCTCTCAACCAGGTGTGCCACCACCTGGCCCTGAATTAGTCTTCCATCTTCTCCTTGAGTTGTGAATTATTTGGAGACAGTGGGTCTCAAGCTAACCGGGGAAAATAATTGTGTCTTGTCTTTCGGTCTTCCCAGTTGGCACCGAGCCTTCCATTCAGAAGACGTGTAATAAATGCTTAAATAAAATCTAAAGCGTGTGGGTTGGAACGTCATAGGTTCGACTGGAGGTGTAAATAGAGCTGTGCGCTCTAGACTTCAGCCTGAAGGTTTTGGAGAGTCATTGAAAAAAATTGGTGAGAAAGTAACAAGGCAAAGCTGTCCTTAGAAAGAAGAAGTGAGGAAGTCTTAAAAAGACAGGAAACAATATGAAAGTACTTTTTTTATACTGTTCAGATTCAAGACGGTGCAGAGTGCTTGCCATGAGGGCTGTCATCCCACAGGGCAGAGAAGGCAGGACAGAAGAACCACGCCGCCATGTGGTGAAGAAAGGTAGTGCTCCCGGTGGAAGAGGCACCAGTGGGGGAGTGCAGAGGCCGAGGCTCCAAAACCTGAAATGTCTGGCTTCTCCTTTTTTCCCCTCATTTACCAGCTCCAGTAGTCTGTGACTTTTCACCAGACATATCCTAAGCAATTCTGGTCTAAGGTCTCTTATTGTCTCTGTTTCCAGGTTAATAAACAGAAATCCCTCCATGCTGTTAGCCACTTACCATAAGACATTTTTTTCAAAAAATATTTATTTATTCATTTTCCCTTTTCGTTGCCCTTGTTTTTTTTTATTGTTGTAACTATTATTGTTGTTGTTATTGATGTCTTCATTGTTGGATAGGACAGAGAGAAATGGAGAGAGGAGGGAAAGACAGAGAGGGGGAGAGAAAGACAGACACCTGCAGACCTGCTTCACCGCCTGTGAAGTGACCTCCCCTGCAGGTGGGGAGCCGGGGGCTGGAACCCGGATCCTTAGGCTGGTCCTTATGCTTTGTGCCACCTGTGCTTAACCCACTGTGCTACCGCCCGACTCCCAAGACATGTTTTAATATAGTAAGATTTTAGGTGAGAAAAGAGTGGAGTCTCCAATAGCTATTGAATAGTGGCGGTATATCACACAGTGTGCTAGGTGCTGCCAAAAACAAAATACATAAACAAAGACCCTGACTAGAGAAGCCCCATGGACCTATGAGTGGTGATATTTAAGCGTGTCATTATAATTAATTAGTGTACGATATTATCTTTGCTCCATACAGAGCTAGCTCAGACAAATGGGTGATGAATTTTACTTCTACCCAGACAGGCTTCAGAAGCTTCGGAGAGACCATGACATTTAAACTGAATCTTGAAGGACTCTGCAGATGGCAGGGAGTGGAGAGGTACACCAGACAGGAAAACTGTCAGAGACATCCACGGGCAGATGGCTAGTGTCACACCACAAGTAATTTGGCCCCGAGCACAGCATACACAGTGAAGAGGCAGGAAACGGGGATGGAAATGAAAGGAGAGCCCAGTTGTGAGCATTTTGTGGCTTATTAAGAAAACTGTTATATGGGAATCTGGGGAATGTTATGCATGTACAAACTATTGTACTTACTGTTGAATGTAAAACATTAATTCCCCAATAAAAAAAAATAGTATAGCCACAGGCCTTTTGGAATATAACTAAAATATACCTACTAGCTATCTACAAAATGGAGGATCCCCCCCAACTCTTCATCTGCACTATTCCAGCCTTTAGGTTCATGATTGGCCAACCATTTGTTTGGCTTTGTATGTTAACTCTCTTTTCAGTCACCAGGTTCCAGATGCTAGCATGATGCCAACCAGACTTTCCTGGACAGACAACCCCACCAATGTGTCCTGGAGCTCCACTTCCCCAGAGCTGCTCCCCACTAGGGAAAGAGAGAGACAGGCTGGGAGTATGGATCAACCTGACAATGCCCATGTTCAGCGGGGAAGCAATTACAGAAGCCAGACCTTCCACCTTCTGCAACCCACGATGACCTAGGATCCATACTCCCAGGGGGATAAAGAATAAGAAAGCTATCAGGGGAGGGGAGGGGAGGGGATATGGAGTTCTGGTGGTGGGAATTGTGTGGAGTTGTACCTCTCTTATCCTATGGTTTTGTCAATGTTTCCTTTTTATAAATAAAATTTTAAAAAAGAAAAAAAAATCTCCTTTTATAAAATAACAAAAAAAAAAGAAAACCTTAGTTCACAGGTGATAAGGAACTATGGAAGATTGTCAACAGTCAAGTAGCCAGAAGAATATGGGTGTGTTAGAGGGGGTATAGCTCAGTGGTAAAGCATTTGACAGCAGAAATATGGGTGTGTTTGCTATATGACCCAAATCTTAGAATTAGAGAGTGATTAGTGATGGTCAAAATACAACAAGAAGGGGGGTCAGGTGGTAGTGCAGCGAGTTAAGTGCACGTGGCACAAAGCTCAAGGACTGCCTAAGGATACCGGTTCGAGTCCCCAGCTCCCCACCTGCGGGGGAGTCGCTTCACAGGCAGTGAAGCAAGTCTGCAGGTGTCTGTCTTTCTCCCCCACCCCCGTCTTCCCCTCCTCTCTCAATTTCTTTCTGTCCTATCCAACAACAAACGACATCAACAACAACAATAATAACCACAACAAGGCTACAACAACAAGGGCAACAAAAGGGGGGGGGGAATGGCCTCCAGGAGCAGTGGATTCATGGTGCAGGCACTGAGCCCCAGCATTAACCCTAGAGGAAAAAAAAAAAAAGGCCCTTGGCTGGGGCAGCACTGGAAATGACGCAAATACAGGAATCAATGTGAGGGAAACATGGCAGTTCTTGATTAGCCCAGAACACAAGCATTCATCAAGTTTCTACTTGCTTCATATGTATTGATGCCCCACTGTTCAAAGTTACATGGTCAAGCCCAGAATCAGAGAATTGGAAACTATATGACTGCTCAGAGAGGCAATCAATCAGCTGGAGAAAATTCCTACCCACATAAAGCACATATTAGAATATAAACACAAAATAATAAAGGAAGACATCGATAGGGAAGTCATTGATGAAAACTTGCGAAGATTTATCTGAAAGGAAAAATAAGACACCAAGGGACAGGAGTTTCTGAAGGGGGTGTGGAAGCTAGTGTGGTGGATAAAACACTGGACTCTCAAACAGATAGTCAAGAGTTCCATTTCCTGCATCTCCTATCTCACAGTTATGCTCTAGCTGTCTCTCCCTCTCCTCTCTCACATAAATAATAAGTCTTTTTCTTTTTTGTCTCCAGTGTTATTGCTGGAGTACGGTGCCTGCTCTATGAATCTACTGCTCCTGGAGGCCATTTTTCCATTTTGTTGCCCTTGCTGTTGTCATTATTATTGTTGTCATTGCTATTGTTGTTGATGGATAGGACAGAGAGAAATCGAGAGAGGAGGGGAGATAGAGGGAGGAGAGAAAGACAGACACCCACAGACCTGCTTCACCGCCCATGAAGTGACCTCCCCCTCCACGCAGGTGGGGAACCGCGGTCTCGAACTGGGATCTTCACGCAGGTCCTTGCGCTTTATGCCACGTGTGCTTAACCTGCTGTGCTACTGGCTCGTGCTCAGTGCCTGCACTACGAATCCACTGCTCCTGGAGGCCATTTTTTCCCATTTTGGTACCCTTGTTGTGGTTGTTATAGCTGTTGTTGTTGGATAGTACAGAGAGAAATCGAGAGAGGAGGGGAAGACAGACAGAAAGATAGACACCTGCAGACCTGCTTCACCGCTTGTGAAGCGACCCCCACCCCTGCAGGGGTCGAACTGGGTTCCAATAAGTATTTTTTTAATATTTATTTTATTTATTCCCTTTTGTTGCCCTTGTTGTTTTATTGTTGTAGTTATTATTGTTGTTGTCGTTGTTGGATAGGACAGAGAGAAACGGAGAGAGGAGGGGAAGACAGAGAGGAGGAGAGAAAGATAGACACCTGCAGACCTGCTTCAACGCTTGTGAAGCGACTCCCCTGCAGGTGGGGAGCCGGGGTTCGAACCGGGATCCTTATGCCGGTCCTTGTGCTTTGCGCCACCTGCACTTAACCCGCTGCACTACAGCCCGACTCCCAAAGTCTTTTTTTTAAATTGTTCCACATACTACTGATATTTCATTTGCTTATTATTAAAGTTATTTTAAAACATTTTATTCATGAAGAAGATAGGCGATGAGAGAAAGAAAAAACCAGCCATCACTCTGGTACATGTGATGCCAGGGACTGAACTCGGGACTTCACACTTGGGAGTCCAATGTTACATCCACTGTGCGTGTCACCTTCTGGACCACAGTTCTTTTTTAAATATTTATTTATTAATGTGAGAGAGACAGAGAAAGATAATCAGAGGGGTGGGGTAGATAGCATAATGGTTATGCAAAGAGACTCTCATGCCTGAGGTTCCAAAGTCCCAGGTTCAGTCCCACCATAAGCCAAAGCTGAGCAGTGCTCTGGTTAAAAAAATATAAAGACATGAAGGAAGGAAGGAAGGAAGAAAGGAAAGAAGGAAGGAAGGAAGGAATCGAACTCAGGGAAGCCAGGCATTAGCGCAGCAGATTAAATGCACATAGTGCGAAGTGCAGGGACCAGCATAAGGATCCCGGTTCGAGTCCCCGGCTACCCTCTTCCTGTGTGTGTGTGGGGGGTTTGCTTCACAAATGGTGAAGCAGGTCTGCAGGTGTCTATATTTCTCTCTTCCTCTGTTTTCCCCTCCTCTCTGCCTTCCCCTTCTCTCTGTCCTATCCGATAACAGCAATAACAACAATAAACAACAAGGGCAACAAAAGGAAAAAAATGGCCTCCAGGAGCAGTGGATTCATAGTGCAGGCACCAAGCTGCTGTGATAACCCTGGAGACCAAAAAAATAAATAAATAAAATTAAAAAATAAAAAATAAAACACAGGACCTCATATCTGAGAGTCCAGTACCACCTCCCCACCCCACCCCTGTCTACTCTGCTACTCCCTGGACCCTCAAATACATCTTTTTTTTCTAAATAATTTCAAAAAGGAGAAGGGTAGTCATGTTATATGTCACAGAGAGAGCAAGTAGGGAAGGAATTAAGAGCATTTATTGGGTTTAGTCTCTGTTAACCACTTGTTTCATGTGTTAAGGGTAAAAGTTAATTGCAGATAGGTGAGAAAGTCCATGGGAACTGAGGGCGGGTAGGTAGGCAGTTGGTGTACGCAGACTTCAGACTCATTATTAGAAGTTTGATTATGAAATGAGACGAGATGGAGGAGAGCTCAAATTAAAGAGAGGGTAGTAGTTATATTTTTTTAATAGAAGGGTGGCAAGGTCTACTTTAGAGTCAGAGATGAGAACCAGGAGCGGGAAAGAGTGAGGGCTTAAGGCTAGGAATTTGTAGACAAATTCAGCATTGATGGGAGAAGTGATAACTGTTCTTCTGAACCCCCCCCAAAGGGGGGGGGAGTTGCTTATAAAAATGGCAATAAGTGGGGGGGGGGAATGGGACACAGACCTTTGGTGGTGGGAATGGTGTTAATATACACTCCTATTAACTTATAGTCTCACTACAAAAGAAAAGTCATACCCAGGTGTCCAACAACAGATGAGTAGCTGAGCAAGTTGTGGTATATATACACAATGGAATACTGCTCAGCTGTAAAAAATCGTGACTTCACCGTTTTCAGTCAATCTTGGATGGACCTTGAAAAATTCATGTTAAGTAAAATAAATCAGAAACAGAAGGATGAATACGGGATGATCTCACTCTCAGGCAGAATTTGAAAAACAAGATCAGAACAAAAAAACACACAAATAGAACCTGAACTGGAATTGGCGTATCGCACCAAAGTAAAAGATTCTGGGGTGGGTGGGTGGGGAGAATACAGGTCCAAGAAGGATGACAGAGGACCTAGAGGGTGTTGTATTTTTATATGGGAAACTGGGGAATGTTATACATGTATGAACTATTGTATTTACTGTTGAATGTGAAAAACATTAATTCCCCAATAAAGAAATTTAAAAAAAAGAAAAAGAAAAAAAAGAAAGAAAAGTCATATGAAAAATGAGGGGGGAAAAGTGACAATAACTTAATAGGTTGGGGTAGAGAGAGACAACCAGGGCTGGGGAGACAGCATTATGGTTATGCAAAAGATTTTTGGACCTGAAGCTCTGAGGTCCCACGTTCAACCCCCGTACCACCACAAATCAGAACTGAGCAGTGCTCTGGTCTCTCTCCCTCTCTGTATCTTTCTCATGAAAATAAAGTGAATAAAATTTCTAAAAATAAAATTTAAATAACCAAAAGTTAAAATTATTTCTTAGCTTCTGTTTCTTTTTAACATTAATTTCAGTAATTAGTTTACAAAGATGAATGATCAAGAGATCTGAGGAAACTGTTCACATTTCGGAATGTGGTAAAGAATGAAGCTGTAGGGAGCTGGGTGGTGGCACAGCGGGTTAAGTGCAAGTGGGGCTAAGCCCAAGGACCAGCGTAAGGATCCCGGTTCGAGCCCCCGGCTCCCCACCTGCAGGGGGGTCACTTCACAGGAGGTGAAGCAGGTCTGTAGGTGTCTATCTTTCTCTCCCCCTCTCTGTCTTCCCCTCCTCTCTCCATTTAAAAAAAGAAAATGAGCGGGTTAAGCGTACGTGGCACAAAGCACAAGGACCAACCTAAGGATCCCTGTTCCAGCCCCGGCTCCCCACCTGCAGGGGAGTCGCTTCACAGGCGGTGAAGCAGGTCTGCAGGTGTCTATCTTTCTCTCCCCCTCTCCGTCTTACGCTCCTCTCTCCATTTCCCTCTGTCCTATCCAACAACTATGACATCAATAATAACTACAACAATTCAAAAGGGCAACAAAAGGGAAAATAAAATAAAATAACTAAATAAACAAGAAAATGAATGAAGCTGTAAAAAGACAGCAAAGGGACTGTGTAAGGGCTTCGTGACTCACTGAGTTCTGAGATAAGATTATAAGCGGCACCAAATTGTTACGCGACTTTCTTAAGTCGCGTTCACATGTAAGAAAATGGAGTCCCGGGGGAGTCGGGCGGTAGTGGTAGCGCAGCGGGTTAAGCGCAGGTGCACAAAGCGCAAGGACTGCCATAAAGATCCCAGTTCGAGCCCCCGGCTCCCCACCTGCAGGGGAGTCGCTTCACAGGCGGTGAAGCAGGTCTACAGGTGTCTGTCTTTCTCTCCCCCTCTCTGTGTTTCCCTCCTCTCTCCATTTCTCTCTGTCCTATCCAACAATGATGACATCAATAAGAACAACAATAATAACTACAACAACAACCCAAGGGCAACAAAAAGGGAAATTAATTAATTAATTAATTTTTAAAAAGAAAGAAAGAAAGAAAGAAAGAAAGAAAGAAAGAAAGAAAGAAAGAAAGAAAGAAAGAAAGAAAGAAAATGGAGTCCCCGTGTTGACTTGCCGGATACACCCAGGGGAATCACTGTCTTCTCTGGAGATTCAGAAGGCTCACTGGGTACATGGTGAGAATAAGGTGTCATGGAGGTCAGGCGAAATCAGCTTCCGTTGCCATTGAGAACCAAAGGGCAGTCACAATATCAGGTCCTTTGTCCCCGCCACCTAGTTTGTGTTTGTTTTTGTTTGTTGTAATCAATGCGCTTTCACCACTCCAGACAGAAAGAAACAAAGAGGTCTGGGATATGATAATTCAGAGCTGGTAGAACGCACACTTTGCCATGAAGAAGGACCAGATTAAAGTGCCGGGCCGCACGCCACACAAAGACAAAGCTTTCCAAGTGGTAGGTCACACATGTGACAAAGCAACACCCTTCCAGGTCATCTGTCTGGCCAGGTTACAATATCAGACCATTCCTTTAAATACAGGACAAGAGGGAGCCCAGCAGTATGGCAGTGGGTTAAGTGCCAGTGGCACAAAGCGCAAGGACCTGCACAAGGATCCCGATTCAAGCCACTGGCTCCCCACCTGCAGGGAAGTCGCTTCACAAGCACTGAAGCAGGTCTGCAGGTGTCTTTCTCTCCCCCTGTCTGTCTTCCCCTCCTCTCTCCATTTCTCTCTGTCCTATCCAACAATGACAACATCAACAACAATAATAACTACAACAGCAATAAAAACAAGGCCAAAAAAAAAAAAAGGAAATAGATATTTTTAAAAAATACAGGACAAGATTTGTGTGTAAATGTAACGTGGGAAATAGAGATTTCTGACCATTAGAAACCCTTATTTTCTTTTTATTTGATTTAATTTATTTTCCCTTTTGTTGCCCTTGTTGTTTTATTGTTGTAGTTATTATTATTGTTATTTATATCATTGTTGGATAGGGCAGAGAGAAATGGAGAGAGGAGGGGAAGACAGACAGGAGGAGAGAAAGACAGACACCTGCAGACCTGCTTCACCACCTGTGAAGCGACTCCCCTGCAGGTGGGGAGCCGGGGGCTCCAACTGGGATCCTTATGCCACATGCGCCTAACCCACTGCGCTGCCGCCTGACTCCCAGAAGCCCATATTTTCTCTCTTCTTTAACAAATAAGTTAGCAACAACAACAACAAAACACAGCTAAGGATGTCTCTTTTTAAAGTTCTACTTATTTATTTTTTATTGGATAGAGACAAATTGAGAGGAGGGGAGGAGGAGAGGGAGAGGGAAAGTGACAGAGAGACACACCTGCAGTGCTGCTTCACCACTCATGAAGCTTTCTGCCAGCAGGTGGGGACCAGGGCCTTGAACTCCGTCCCTTGTGCACTGTAGTGTGTGTGCTTAACCAGGGGTGCCACCATGTGGCTCCCAAATATCTCTTTTTTTCCTCTACCATTTAAGCCTCTGGGTTAGGAAAGGTGGGAGAGCTGGGGTTGGCTCAATGTTAACCAGGTCAAGATGCTGGGCTCTGGTTTGCTCTGATCATCTTCTTAGTTTTGGTATGATGCAGTCATGACAGTGGACCATAATCTTATATTTTAGGTTCTTGGACAATTATTTTTTTATATACTTATTTATTTATTTTCCCTTTTGTTGCCCTTGTTGTTTTATTGTTATTGTAGTTATTGTTGCCCTTGTTGTTGTTATTGAAGTCATTGTTGGATAGGACAGAGAGAAATGGAGAGGTTCTTGGCCAATTCTAAAACAAACAAACAAACAAACAAACAAACAAAAAAAACTGTGTCTGTCAAACTCAAAGTAGCACTCTGACACATAAAATGAGGACAGGTCATAATTTGGGTTGCCTAACTGCATATTTCATGTGTCTGGCTTCATGACACTCCCACATTTAGCTCTAGTTTAGAGAGCTATTTGGCAATAACTATCACTGGTTCCTGATACTCCTGTTCTCTTTCTCTTTGGCCAAAACAATCATAATAGATAAAATACTAGATTTTTGGGCCAGATGGTGGTACACCTGGTTAAGCACACACATTACAGTGCATAAGGACGTGGGTTCAAGCCCCTGGCCCCCACCTGCAGAGGGAAATCTTCACAAGTGGGGAAACAGGGCTGCAGGTGTCTCTCTCCCTCTCTATCTCACCACCTCAATTTCTCTCTGTCTCTATCCAATACTAAATAGTTTTCTAAATACTAGATTTTTTTCTTCAAACTATATATATATATATATATATATATATATATATATATATACATAATTTGTTTCTTGCAGATCATATATATGTATATGCTATCTTTTACAGATAAGGAATATGGCTTTGGAAAGGTTGCCCTGCTCTGAATAACAATGATGGACTCCAACCCAGGACTCCTAAACCCCTGGTCAGTGCTTTCCCCCAAACCTAATCTAATGACTCCAGAAAGACTAATTAATTGCCCTTGTCATGATCTGCTGTCAACTGAATTCTTTTGCATCTGATTACTTAATGCTTCCGTTCTGAGGGTGAGAAAGGCTGACCTGGGAAGTGGGGCCGGAACTAGAGCATTGGACTCTGGGGAAAAAAAAATTAAAAAAAAACACAAGGACGCAAGTTCAATCCCCAACGCTGTATGTACAGAGTCTAGTTCTCCCCGCCCCCTCTCTTTTTCTCTCATGTCAGTAATAAATCATTTTTTCTTTTTTTTCCCTCTTCTATTTTATTCAGTAGGACAGAATAATTAAGAGGGGAGGGGGAGATAGAGAAAGAATTTTTTCTTCCAGAGGCATCTCCAGAATATGACAATTTTCCCACCCTCAGTGGCCATTCTTCTTTCTTTTCTAATAGATGAAGAAAGAGAGAAGGAAAGACAACAGCAGCACTGCTCCATTGCTCTTTTTTTTTAATTTATTTATTTATTCCCTTTTGCTGCCCATGTTGTTTTGTCTGTTTGTTTAGTTTTTTTTAAGTGTTGTAGTTGTTGTCGTCATTGTTGGATAGGACAGAGAGAAATGGAGAGAGGAGGGGAAGAACAGAGAGGGGGAGAGAAAGAGAGACACCTATAGACCTGCTTCACCGTCTGTGAAATGACTACCCTGTAGGTGGGGAGACAGGGGCTCGAACCGGGATCCTTCTCCAGGTCCTTGTGCTTATCCCACTCTGCTACCGCTCAACTCCCATTCTACTGCTCTTGAAGCTTCCCCTGGTAGGCAGCAGCCAAGGGCTTGAACCTGTGTCCTCAAGCATGATAATATATGTGTTCTGCCAGGTGAGTCACTCTTTGGCCCCAATAAACTAAATCTTTAAAAATAAAACAAAGAGGAGAAAGTTACACTTCACAGACTAATCTGCACCCTGATTTGCATGAGATCTTGCTTTAGGCTGCAGCTCTGGATCACATTGACAGGAGAATTAGGCAACTAGAGGGAGGGTAGACAGTATAGTGGTAATGCAAAGAGACTCTCATACCTGAGGCTCCAAAGTCCCAGGTTCAATCCCCCATACCACCATAAGTAATGCTTTGGTAAAACAAACAAAAGCATTAAGATATAAAGCAAAACAATTTATTTAATAATCAGGAACCTAAAGGTCAAAGTACAGCAGATAAAATTTGGGGTCTTTATATTTTAAGTTCACTCCAAGGGACCTATGACTTTACTAATTTTTTAATTTTTTTTGTTTTATTTACTTATTTATTATTGGATAGAGACAGAAATTGAGAGGGGAGGGGGAAATAGGGAGAGAGACATCTGCAGCCCTGCTTCAGCACTTGTGAAGCTTCCCCCCCGCAGGCGGGGACCAAGGGCTTGAACCTGGATCCTTGCACACTGCCGTGTGTGCTTAACTAGTTGCGCCACCGCCTGGCCCCACTTTACTAATTTTTGACTGAGCCCAGCAGCTAGCATGCGGATGGGCTAGAAGTATTGTCTGGGAAGATGGTGTCAGAATTGAGGATAGGACTAGAAAGCTAGATAAAGGCAGAGAGAAGCTCCCAGATATGGCAAAAGTATGTACAGACCATTATCTGTGAAACCTATCAATCTGACCTTGGACCCATGTCTATTCATATTTAGCTTTTCAACCACCAGGTTCCAGATGCTACTGTGATGCCAACATGACTTCCCTGGGCAGATGACCTAGTGAGTCCTGGAACCTCACCTCCCCAGAGCTGTGCCCCACTAGGGAAAGAAAGAAACAGGCTGGGGGTAGGGATTGACCTGCCAGTGCCCATGTCCAATGGAGAAGCAGTTACAGAAGCCAGACCTCCCACCTTCTGCACCACATAACGATCTTTGTTTTGGTCCATATTCTCAGAGGGATAAAGAATAGGGAAACTGGGAGTCAGGCAGTAGCTCAGCAGGCTAAGCACGCATGGTGCAAAGCACAAGGACCGACTTAAGGATTGCGGTTCGAGCCCCTGGCTCCCCACCTGCAGGGGAGTCGCTTCACAGAAGGTGAAGCAGGTCTGCAGGTGTCTGTCAACCCAGGTGTCCAACAACAGAGGAGTGGCTGAGCAAGTTGTGGTATGTATACACAATGGAATACTACTCAGCTATAAAAAATGGTGACTTCACCGTTTTCAGCTGATCTTGGATGGACCTTGAAAAATTCATGTTAAGTGAAATAAGTCAGAAACAGAAGGATGAATATGGGATGATCTCACTCTCAGGCAGAAGCTGAAAAACAAGACCAGAAAAGAAAACACAAGTAGAACCTGAACTGGAATTGGCATATTGCACCAAAGTAAAAGACTCTGGGGTGGGTGGGTGGGGAGAATACAGGTCCATGAAGGATGACAGAGGACCTAGTGGGGGTTGTATTGTAATATGGAAAACTGGAAAATGTTATGCATGTACAAACTATTGTATTTACTGTTGAATATAAAACATTAATTCCCCAATAAAGAAATTTTTTAAAAAGTAAGTAATGATACCCCACAATTTCTATTAGAAGCAACCGTATAAGCAAACATATAGCCCTATGACATAATTCAGTTGACCTTTGCTGGAATGTAGCAGCATTTTATCTAATATATATATATATATATATATATATATATATATATATATATATACTAATTTATTCTAGAATGCATTTGAAGGCGCTTATAAGATGAATAACAACGCAAAATTATTATTATTTTACCAAAGCACAGCTCAGTTCTGGCTACTTGTGGTGCCAGGGATCAAACCTGGGACCTCTCCTATGTTAGTCCTGTGCACTACCAATGTGATATCTCTCTAAGCCAACGCAAAGTTATTTAACTAGAAGTAAAACTGAAATGAGTAACAGAGAAAAAAGTTTCTTTATTTTATTTTATTTATTTATAAATAAAGTTTCTTTATTTTATTTAATTTATTTATTCCCTTTTGTTGCCGTTGAGAAATCATAAAGTTTCTAACCAGCAGGTTAGACTAGTAATTAAACTTTGCAGTTGTACCTGAGCCTCCTGGAGCCCAGAGTGAAAAAGAGATGCATATATTTCCCTGTAGAAAGAATGGCACACCAGCTCTTTGAGGACAAACTGTTCTGTCATGTTGAGTTTTTTTTTTTAATAATTTATTTCTTTATTGGGGAATTAATGTTTTACATTCAACAGTAAATACAATAGTTTGTACATGCATAACATTCCCCAGATTCCCATTTAACAATACAACCCCCACTATGTCATTCATCATCTTCCATGGACCTGTATTCTCCCCACCCACCCGCCCACCCACCCCAGAGTCTTTTACTTTGGTGTAACACTCCAATTTCATTTCAGGTTCGACTTGTGTTTTCTTTTCTAATCTTGTTTTTCAACTTCGGCCTGAGAGTGAGATCATCCCATATTCATCCTTCAGTTTCTGACTTATTTCACTCAACATGATTTTTTCAAGGTCCATCCAAGATCGGCTGAAAACGGTGAAGTCACCATTTTTTACAGCTGAGTAGTATTCCATTGTGTATATAGACCACAACTTGCTCAGCCACTCATCTGTTGTTGGACACCTGGGTTGCTTCCAGGTTTTGGCTATTACAAATTGTGCTGCCAAGAACATATGTGTACACAGATCTTTTTGGATGGATGTGTTGGGTTCCTTAGAATATATCCCCAGGAGGGGAATTGCAGGGTCATAGGGTAGGTCCATTTCTAGCCTTCTGAGAGTTCTCCAGACTGTTCTCCACAGAGGTTGGACCAATTGACATTCCCACCAGCAGTGCAGGAGGGTTCCTTTGACCCCACACCCTCTCCAGCATTTGCTGCTGTTACCTTTTCTGATGTATGACATTCTCACAGGAGTGAAGTGATATCTCATTGTTGTCTTGATTTGCATTTCTCTGACAATCAGAGACTTGGAGCATTTTTTCATGTGTTTCTCGGCCTTTTGGATCTCTTCTGTGGTGAATATTCTGTCCAAGTCCTCCCCCCCATGTTGAGTTTTTAAGAAGTGACACATGGCTGTTCACACAAGAGAGAGGTATAGATTTGTAGCCTTGTGCAGGACCACTGTAAGCAAGGATAATGTTCAAGGACATGTTGGTTGAAGATCTTTTGGGATATAAATACTATTGGATCTCATCTTAATATTACTGGGGGGGCCAGGCAGTAGAGCAACAGGTTAAGCGCATATGGCGCAAAGCACAAGGACCGGCAGAAGGATCCCGATTTGAGCTCCGGGCTCCCCACCTGCACGGGTGTCCACCTGCGGTGAAGCAGGTCTGCAGGTGTCTCTCTTTCTCTCCCCCTCCACTCTGCATTTCTCTCTGTCCTATCCAACAACAATCTTCTTCTAGCATTTGCCCTTCTTCCAACAATAATAATAATAACCACAACAACGATAAACAACAGGGGGTTGCTTCACAGGCGGTGAAGCAGGTTTGTAGGAGTCTCTCTTTCTCTCCCCATGTCTATTTTCCCCTCCTCTCTCCATTTCTCTGTCCTACCTAACAACGACGACATCAGTAACAACAATAATAACTCCAACAATAAAACAACAAGGGCAACAAAAGAGAATAAATAAATAAATATTTAAAAAAGAAAGAAAGAGTAGGCTGGAACCAGACTGTGAAAGAGAACAGAAGTATCCTCTCCTTATCTACGGGGAACACTGGTAATGAATCAGCCCCGGTGGATATTTTAAACTATAGATAGTAGCAAACCCTGTAGATTATGCTCCTACACACACATATCTCTGATAAAGTTTAATTAGGCTGAGTAAGTGATGAACAAAAATAACTAATAGTGAAATACAATAAATATAAATTAGAACAACATTCTATAAATTAGATAAAAGATACAGGAATGTAACTCTCGAAATACCTAATTATGTTATATATATGTGTGTATACATATATATTTTTTTCTTTTCTTTTTTTTTTTTTTACCATGATTGTTGACTAGAAGTAACCAAATAACATGAAGTGAACCCAGGATAAAGGGGGGTATACTATACTCACAGATTACACTTTATCCGAACAGTGATGGGCATGGTTCACACATTCTGTGAGTAGAATATATACAGCAAAGAGCATGCGTGAAAGCTGGGAAGTGGTGTACCTGCTTAAGCACAGTACCATGCTCAATGACAGAGTTGGAACTTTATGAACAATGAAGGGAGTGTTTCAGCCTCCTCTCTGTCTCTTTCCCTAGCTTCCCCTGCCCTCTCAAATTCTCTCCACCCCATCAAAAAAAAAAAAAAAGAAAGAAAGAAAAAGGTAATAAAAGCTGCTGGGAGCTGCGTTTTGTTTGGCACTGAGCTCCAGCAACAACCTTGGCGGCAATTTAAAAAGAAAAAGAAAAAAATCTAACAGAGAAAGAGTACTCTCATGCCTGTGGCTTCAAAGTCCTCGACACCACCAGAAGCCAGAGCCAAACAGGGCTCTGGTGTTTCTCTCTGTGTGTCTCTTTCCTTACCTCTCTCTCTCTCTCTCTCAAAAATAAAATAAAATATTTATTTATTTATTTATTTATTTATTTATTTTATTTTTGAGAGAGATGGAGGGCGAGAGCAAGAGCCAGAGAGATACACAGAGAGAAACACCAGAGCCCTGCTCAGCTCCCGCTTATGGTAGTACGAGGGGCTGAACCTGGGATTTTAGAGCCTCAGGCATGAGAGTCTGTTTGCATTACCATTATGCTATTTCCCCTGCCCAAAATAAAGTTTTTTTTTTTAAAAAAAGTATCCTTCTGGGAGTCAGGCGGTAGCACAGGATCCCAGTTCGAGCCTCCGGCTCCCCACCTGCAGAGGAGTCGCTTCAAAGGTGGTGAAGTAGGTCTGCAAGTGTCTTTCTCTCCCCGTCTGTCTTCCCCTCCTCTCTCCATTTCTCTCTGTTCTATCCAACAATGATGACGACATCAATAACAGCAACAACAACAATAATTACAAGGGCAATAAAAAAGGGGGAATAAATAAAATGTATCCTTCATTTATAAAAAAAAAAAGGGGAGGAGTGAATATGGGCCCCAGATCACATCAAATCGATGGGGTTTACAGTCAACAATATTTATACCCCTTTCCCATGTTAGGGAGCTACTCTATTCCCTGATCCAGCTTTCCGGTCCCTTTTTCCAGCCATGACATCATCTCCCCAGACAGTAACTTGGATCTACCTGCATGTCAGATTCCAGGTTCAGGGAAAAAAAAAACTAGTATAGCCACAGGCCCTTTGGAATATAACTAAAATATGCCTACTAGCTATCTACAAAACAGAGACCTCCCAACTCTTCATCTGCACTATTCCAGCCTTTATAGGTCCATGACTGGTCAACAATTTGTTTGGCTTTGTATGTTAACTCTCTCTTCAACCACCAGGTTCCAGATGCTAGCATGATGCCAACCAAACTTTCCTGGACAGACAACCCCGCCAATGTGCCTTGGACCTCTGCTTCCCCAGAGCCCTGCTCCACTAGAAAAAGAGAGAGACAGGCTGGGAGTATGGCTGGACCTGTCAATGCCCATGTTCAGCGGAGAAGCAATGACAGAAGCCAGACCTTCCACCTTCTGCATCCCACAATGACCTTGGATCCATACTCCCAGACAGCTAAAATTAGGAAAGCTATCAGGGGAGGCGATGGGTTACGGAGTTCTGGTGGTGGGAATTGTGTGGAGTTGTGCCCCTCTTATCCTAGGGTTTTGTCAGTGTTTCCTTTTTATAAATAAAAAAAATTTTTTTTTAAAGGAGGAGAAGGAAAAGGAGAAGAGGAAGAGGAAGAAGAAGGAGAAGAAGAAGAAGTTGTTGAAGTTGAAGAAGGAGAAGCCAGGTGGTGGTGCACCTGATTAAGTGAACACATTACAGTATGCAAGGATCCAGGTTCAAGCCCCTGGTCCCCACCTGCAGGGGGAAAAGTTCACAAGTAGTGAAGTAGGGTTGCAGGTGTTTCTCTGCCTCTCTCCCTTTCTATGTCCCCCACCCCTCTAAGTTCCTCTCTGTCTATGTTCAACAATAAATTAATAAAATATTTAAAAAAGAAAAAGAAACACACCTGCTTACCATGCCCCTCTTGTCACTCTTCTCCAGCATCTGAAACTATAAGCACCAGTTAGAAAGAAAGAAAGAAAGAAAGAAAGAAAGAAAGAAAGAAAGAAAGAAAGAAAGAGAGAGAGAGAAAGAAAGGAAGGGCACTGTCCAGATACATCCGGTGTGGAATGTCAACCTTCACCCTCATTACTCGGGTGAGACCTTTCCTTTATAGTATTCTCTAATTTCATTCCAAGTGGTTCACTTCCTAACAAAGTCTCAAAACCTAAATATAGACCAGGTCCCGTGAGATAGAGCATAGATTCACGTATCCATAAATTAGGGCAAAATATATACCTGAAAGCAAAAGTACACAATAGTCTGCAGTGAGTCAGTATAAAGTTCCTAATGAAATAGTGTCTACTTAGACTTAGATACCCTCCTCATCTACTTCCTATTATAGTTCTCGCCCTCACTCCAAGGCTAACCATAATTATCAAAGCAAGGACTGCAAAAGCTGAACAAGAGCAAGAGACTGGCATACTTTAACAATGACTCTTTAATCATTATCAGGCCACCCCATCACCTGGGGCCCTATTCGGGGAGTCCTGAGACTCCCAAACAGACATGATGGGCCTAGACCTCAAATAAATCCCTCTCTCCATTGTTACCAGTCATCTCTATCAGGAACAACAAAATAGACCCCTCTGTGGGACCCCATAGGACCTTGCCTTTAACTTGGATCAACAACGGTAGAGAATATTCCATCCTTCAAAGGGAGGATGGACAACATACTCCATGCTACACCTGAGGAAGATGGGTCGATATTGGAGCAGCATGGAATGTTCCTACTCATCACCACAGAATGTGAGCTCAGATCTACAGGGATGCAGAGGTCACATAGGCTCCTAAGCTGAATACGGGCCCCAGATCACATCAAATCGATGAGGTTTACAGTCAATAATATTTATACCCCTTTCCCGTATTAGGGAGCTACTCTCTTCCCTGATCCAGCTTTCTGGTCCCTTTTCCAGCCATGACATCATCTCCCCAGACAATAACTTGGATCTAACTGCATATCAGATTTCAGGCTCAAGGAAAAAAAAAACTGTATAGCCACAGGCCCTTTGGAATATAGCTAAACTATGCCTGCTAGCTATCTACAAAATGGAGGACCCCTCAACTCTTCATCTGCACTATTCCAGCCTTTAGGTCCATGATTGGTCAACAATTAGTTTGGCTTTTTTTTTTATTAAGGAGATAAGTAAATTGTTTTTATTTCTATATATATTTTAAATTATTTTCTTTCTTTCTTTCTATTTATTTATTGGGTAGGGACAGAAAGAGAGAGGAGGGGGAGATAGGGAGAGAGGCAGAGACACCTGCAGCCCTGCTACTACATTTGTGAAGCTTTCCCCCTGCAGGTGGGTACCAGGGGCTTGAACCTACGTCCTTGTACACAATGATGTGTACACTTAACCAGGTGCGCCACTACCTGGACCATGTATATATTTAATTTATAAAATGGAAATATTGGTAAGACTATAGGATAATAGGGGTACATTTCCACACAATGCCCACCCCCAGAGCTCCATATCCCATCCCTGCCCTTGATAGCTTCCTTATTCTTTTACCAGAGCACTGTTCAGCTCTGGCTTATGGTGGTGCAGGGGGTTGAACCTGGGACTTTGGAGCCTCAGGCATGAGAGTCTGTTTGCATAACCATTATGCTATCTACCCTCTGTCCTATTTGTTTGGCTTTGTATGTTAATTCTCTTTTCAGCCACCAGGTTCCAGATGCTAGCATGATGCCAACCAGACTTCCCTGGACAGACAACCCCACCAATGTGTCCTGGAGCTCGGATTCCCCAGAACCCCACCCCACTAGGGAAAGAGAGAGGCAGGCTGGGAGTATGGATCGACCTGTCAGTGCCCATTTTCAGTGGGGAAGAAATGACACCTTCTGCATCCCACAATGACGTTGGGTCCATACACCCAGAGGGTTAAAAATAGGAAAGCTATCAGGGGAGGGGATGGGATATGGAGTTCCGGTGGTGGGGACTGTGTGGAGTCGGACCCTTCCTTTTCTATGGTTTTGTCAATGTTTCCTTTTTATTAGAAAACAAAGAAAGAGAGAAAGAAAGAAAGAGTACATGATAGGGCCAGGTGGTAACACACCTGATTGAGCGCACCTATTACAATGCACAAGGACCCAGGTTCAAGCCCCCAGTCCTCACCTGCAGAGAGAAAGCTTCACAAGTGGTGAAACAGTGCTGTAGGTGTCTCTCTCTATCTACCCCCTTCCCTCTCAATTTCTGACGGTTTCTATCAAATAAATAAAGATAATTAAAACATTTAAAAAATCATTGGTGTACTGCACCAAAGTAAAAGACTCTGGGGTGGGTGGGTGGGGAGAATACAGGTCCAAGAACGATGACAGAGGACCTAGTGGGGGTTGCTTGTTATATGGAAAACTGAGAAATGTTATGCATGTACAAACTACTATATTTACTGTCAAATGTAAAACATTAATTTCCCAATAAAGATATAAAAAAAATTTTAAAAATCATATATAAGAAAAAGAAAGGGTACATGATACATAGGCTGGCAATTCAGTGAGTGGAATTGAGAAAAATATTGGTAAGCGGAGAATAATGTGACACTTTCATTATTTTGTTTTTTTACTGATAGGACTTCATCACTACGGGTCTGATTTTTCAGGGTGGGGAGTAGGGGGAGTGAGAGAGACCTAGAGAGAGAGAGAGAGAGGACTGGGAAATGGCTCAGTAGATAAAGCATTAAACACTCAAACACGAGGTCACGAGTTCAATCCCCAACAGCACATGTAATAAAGAATGATGTCTGGTCCTTTCTCTCTCCTCCTATCTTTCTCATAAATAAATAAATAAATAAATAAATAAATCTTTAAAGAGAGAAGTGACAGCACCAAGAGTTCTCCAATGCAGTGGGGCCAGGTTTGAACCTGCACGGCAAGCATGACAAAGCTACAGTATCCAGATGAGCTATTTTTTAATTTTTTCCCCTTTTGTTGCCCTTGTTGTTTATCATTGTTTGTTGTTGTTGATGTCGTTGTTGTTGGATAGGACAGAGAGAAATGGAGAGAGGAAGGGAAGACAGAGAGGGGGAGAGAAAGACAGACACCTGCAGACCTGCTTCACCGCCTGTGAAGAAAACCCCCTGCAGGTGGGGAGCCAGAGGCTGGAACCAGAGGCTGGAACCAGGATCCTTAAGAGCCGGTTCTTGCGCTTCACGCCCTGTGCGCTTAACCTGCTGCGCCACCGCCTGGCTCCCTGAGCAACTTTTCTAACCCTGTAGCACTTTTAAAGCCTGTACTATGGTGGTGGGTGTGCCATTCAAAAGAAAAGTAAGCTGTAGCGCAGAGGGCTGAGCACACGTGGCGTGAAGTGCAAGGACCAGCATAAGGACCCGGGTTGGAACCCCCGGCTCTCCACCTGCAGGGGAGTCGCTTCCCAGGCAGTGAAGCAGGTCTGCAGGTGTCTGTCATTCTCTCTCCCTCTCTGTCTTCCCCTCCTCTCTCCATTTCTCTCTGTCCTATCCAACGACAGCAGCAACAACAACAATGATAATAACTACAACAATGATAAAACAACAAGGGCAACAAAAGGGGAAAAAATGGTCTTCAGGAGCAGTGGATTCGTGTTGCAGGCACCGAGCCCCGGCAACAACCCTGGAGACAAAAAAAAAAAGAAAGAAAGAAAGAAAGAAAGAAAGAAAGAAAGAAAGAGAAGTAAGCTAACCTCTATAAAAGGGATCAGCAGATCTTTGGTACTAAATACAGGGACTAAGTAAAACGGAAGACAACCCAGAAACCTCAAACCAAAGCAGCTTAAAAGGATAATAGAAATGGTGAAAGAAACAGAGACGATGTCAAGAAGAAAAGCTTATGAAGAAAAAGACAAATTTGTTATTAGACGAATTGAATTTGAGGTAATTGTAGAATACCCAAATAAAAATGATCTAGCACTTAGCTAAGGATGAAAGGATGAAGTGGAATACAGACTTAGATATCTATTGCTGGGATGATAGCATAATGGTTATGCAAAAAGACTTTATTTTATTGTATTTGCCTCCAGGGTTATTGTTGGGGCTCAGTGCCTGCGCTACAAATCCACTGCTCCTGGAGGCCATTTTTCCTATTTTGTTGCCCTTGTTGTTGTCATTATTATTATTGTTGTCATTGCTGTTGTTGTTGGACAGGACAGAGAGAAATGGAGAGAGGAGGGGAAGACAGAGGGGGGAGAGAAAGATAGACACCTGCAGACCTGCTTTACCGCTTGTGAAGTGACTCCCTCCAGGTAGGGAGCCGGGGGCTCGAACCCGACCGAATCCTTACATGGGTCCTTGTGCTTTGTGCCTCATATAGGTTAATACTGAGCTACCACCCATCCCCCGAAAAGTTTTTTCTTTTAATAATTTTATTTATTTATTTATGAGGAAAATAGGAGGAGAGAAAGAACCAAACATCCCTCTGGTACATGTTCTTCCACGGATCAAACTCAAGACCTCATGGTTAAGAATCCAATGCTTTATCTACCGCGCCACCTCCCGGACCACTGCAAAAAGACTTTTATGTCTAAGGTTTAATACCCAGTACTTCTGTACGCCCGAGCTGAGAAATGCTCTGGTCATGTTCTCTCTGTTTCTTTATCTCTGTATCTCTCTCATTAAAAATAAATAAATAGGAAGTCGGGCGGTAGCGCAGCGGGTTAAGCGCACGTGGTGCAAAGCACAAGGACCAGCATAAGGATCCCGGTTCCAAGCCCCAGCTCCCACCTGCAGGGCAGTCACTTCACAAGAAGTGAAGCAGGTCTGCAGGTGTCTTTCTCTCCCCCTGTCTTCTCCTCTGGAAATTTCTCTCTGTCTTAATCCAAGAAAAGCAACATCAACAACAACAACAATGGAAAATGGCTGCCGGGAGCAGTGGATTTGTAGTGCAGGCACTGTGTCCAACAATAACCCTGGAGGCATAAATAAATAAATAAATAAATAATGAAATTTTTAAAAAGAAGTTGTTGGGGGCCTAGTGGTGGCATACCTGGTTAAATGCATGTGTTGCCATGTGAAAAGACCAGAGTTCAAGGCTCCAGTCCCCACCTACAGGTGGGAAGCTTCATGAATGATGAAACAGTGCTTCACACCGTCTTTTCCTCTCCTCAACTTCGCTCTGTCCTGTCAAATAAATAGTTTTAAAAAAATAAAATAAGTATCTAAATAAACAGGGATCTTAACAGACATACCTAATTTTAGCTATGATACCTTATTGCCAAAAGATGAACTCGAATCAGAAAAAAAAAAAACAACTAGATTTGACTACATTTTACTATTAAGCAACGTCATATGAATATAATCATTATACAGGATAAATGAACTTGGGCTTTCTACAGATATACCGCAAGAGAGAAAAAAGAACAGAAGGTCTAAAGATTAGGGTCCAGGTGGTGGCACACCTGGTTGAGTACACAAGGACTCAAGTTCACGGCCCTGCCCGTCATCTGCAGTGTGGAAATTTTCATAGGCAGTGAAGCAAGACTGCAGCTCTCTCTCCTACTCTCTCTCTCTCTCTCTCTCTCTCTCCAAAGCACTGCTCAGCTCTGGCTTATGGTGATGTGGGAGACTGAACCTGGGACTTCAGAGTTTCTGTGCATAACCATTATGGCATCTACTTTTCTCTCCTTCTTTATTGCTCTGCTCTCTCTCAATTTCTCTCTTTTCAATAAGTGGATAAAATATAATAAATATTTTTTAATAGTTATTCAATTTTGTTGCCCTTGATTGTTGTAGTTATTATTGTTGTTGGCGATGTCGTCGTTGTTGAATAGGACAGAGAGAAATGGAGAGAGGAGGGGAAGACAGAGAGGGGGAGAAAAAGATAGACACCTACATATCTGCTTCACCACCTGTGAAGCGACTCCCCTGCAGGTGGGAAGCCGGGGGCTCGAACCAGGATCCTTACACCAATCCTTACACTTTGCGCCACCTGCGCTTAACCCACTGTGCTACCACCCAACTCCCAATCAATATTTTTTAGAGAGAAGATCTAAAGGTTAAAAGACGGTTCGCAAGGGGAGTTGCATCACAGGCAGTGAAGCAGGTCTGCAGGTGTCTATCTTTCTCTACCCGTCTTCCCTTCCTCTCTCCATTTCTCTCTGACCTATCCAACAATGACAACAATAAGAACAATAACTACAACAATAAAACAAGGCCAACAAAAATGGAATAAATAAATAATAATAATAAAAAGGTTAAGGGGACCAGGTGGTGGCACACCTGATTGAGTGCACATGTTACAATGTGCAAGGACCTGGGTTCAAGCCCCCAGTCCTCACCTGCAGGGGGAAAGGTTCACAAGTGGTGAAGCAGTGCTACAGGTATCTCTCACTCTATTTCCCTCACGATTTCTGACTGTCTCTATCCAATAAGTAAATAAAGGTAATAAAATATTTTTCAAAAAGGTTAAAAGTCATTCAAAGTGGGTTAGGAGAGAGCTCACACAGTGGAACATGCAGGAGGATCTGGTTCGAGCCCCAGGCTACCACATGGGAGTAGCATTTAAGTGGGAAACTTCACAAAATATGAAACAGAGTTATGATGTCTCTCCTTCTCTCTCGTCCTTCCCTCTTTTTCACTGCCTTGTTCTGAAAGGAACAAAGAAAAAAGTTTGCCCGGAGAGGTAAAATTGGGCAGACATGTAGCCTCGGTGAAGACTAGGAGGCAAAAATAAGGAAAAAAAATAATAACAACAAAAAGCTATGTCAAGCAAGTGCAATTTGCAAGCCTTATTTGGATGCCAATCTTAACAAAATAATACTTTAAAAAGCCTGAGATGTTTAAGGAAATTCTGATAGGATACTTGCAGATATTAATCCTTTTCCACTTCTTCTTTTATTATTATTTATGTATTTATTTATTTATTTTACCAGAAGCACTGTTCAGCTCTGGCTTACGGTGGTGCAGGGGATTGAACCTGGGACTTCAAATCCTCAGGCATGAGAGCCTGTTTGCATAGCCATTATGCTATCTACCTTCCACCCTCTTTTCCACTTCTTCTTTTTTTTTGAATTCTTCATTCCTTTTTTTTAAAAATATTTATTTAATTTATTTATTCCCTTTTGTTGCCCTTGTTGTTTTATTGTTGTAGTTATTGTTGTTGTTGGATAGGACAGAGAGAAATGGAGAGAGGAGGGGAAGACAGAGAGGGGAGAGAAAGATAGACACCTGCAGACCTGCTTCACCGCCTGTGAAGCGACTCCCCTGCAGGTGGGGAGCCGGGGTTCAAACCGGGATCCTTATGCCGGTCCTTGTGCTTTGCGCCACCTGCGCTTAACCCACTGCGCTACAGCCCGACTCCCCCTCTTTTCCACTTCTAACCACATTAATGTTTGTGTGTATAAGGTGTTCTTTGTTTTTAAAATGTTATTTATTCCCCACTAGGGAGTGATATAAACAGGCTGGGGGTATGGATTGAACTGCCAATACTCATGTCTAGTGGAGAAGCAATTACAGAATCCAGACCTTCCACCCTCTGCACCCCATAAAGAATTTTGGTCCATACTCCCAGAGAGATACATGTTAGGGGAAGATAACTCTTGGTGGTGGAAACAGGTGAAGCAGGTCTGCAAGTGGCTTTCTCTTTCCCTCCCCTTTTAATTACTCTGTCCCATCAAACAAAATAGAAGAAAAAACTTGTTTCAGTTTCACATGCCCATGGAGGTTGAATCTCCAAATACATCTTCGATGTTCAGGTCCTGAAGTTTCACCAACTTTGCCTTCTATATATTTTGTAGTTCCATTTCTAATATCAGGTCCTTCATTCATTTTGTGTTCACTTTGCTTTCTACACGTGACTGTGCAGTTTTCCTAGTGTCATTTATTGACGAGGCTTTCTTTTCCCCACTGACTAATTTTGGCCTCTTTATTATGTACTAGGTGTCTATTTATGTCTGGGTTTACTTCGAGGCTATCTCTGTTCCATTGGTCTGAGTACATGTTTTGTTCCAGTACCACTCTGTTTCATAACACTTTGTATATTTTTTCTGCCCTATTGACCAGGTTTTTTTAAAAAAAAATGTATTTATTTTCTTTTTGTTGCCCTTGTTGTTATTATTGTTGTTGCAGTCGTTGTTAGGACAGAGAAATGGAGAGAGGAGGGGAAGGCAGGGGGAGAAAAAGATAGACACCTGCAGACCTGCTTCACCGCCTGTGAAGCGACTTCCCTGCAGGTGGGGAGCCGGGGGCTCGAACCGGGATCCTTAAACCAGTCCTTGAGCTTTGCACCACGCGTGCTTAACCTGCTGCACTACCGCCCGACTCCCGTCACTTTGTATATAAACTGAAGTCATGTAGCATGATATGTCTCCCTCTAGCATGATATCTCTTCCTCTTTTTTATTTGAGGAGTGCTTCGGCCAGGGGGGCAAGTGGTGACACACCTAGTTAAACTTACACATTACAGTGCACAAGGACCCAGGTTCAAGCCTCCAGTCCCTACCTGTAGGGGGAAAGCTTCACACGTGATGAAGCAGAGCTGCAGTTCTCTCTCTCCCCCCCCCCATATTCCCCTCCCCTCTAAATTGCTGTCTCTATCCAATAACAAATAAATAAATAAATAAAATATGGGGGGAGTGCTTTGGCTATTCATGCTTTTTGGTGATTCAACACAGACCTTCCACCTTCTGCTCCCCATAAAGATCTTTGGTCCATGCTCCCAGAGGGATAAAGAATAGGGAAACTTCGCAGGGGAGATGAGGAGGATAAGGAACTCTGGTGGTGGGAACTGAATTGTATGGAATTGTAGCTCTCCTAGCCCACAATCTTGTCAATAATTATTATATCACTAATAATAATAATAATAAAAGACAAAATGTCTCCAAGATTCTGTGAGGACTCTGTTAATCATCACTGGAAGAGAGGTGTTGAAGTCGGGGGCGGGTCACAGAACTTTGGTGGTGGGTGTAGTGTGGAACTATACCTGTGTAATATTATAATCTTGTAAAGTGTTATTATTTTTATAAAAATTTTTACTTCTTACTATGAGTTTATTATTGACTTACAAGATTGTAAGCTAATAGGGGTATAATGTTACACAGTTCCCACCACCAAAGTTCTGTGTCTCATCTCCCCCACTAGAAACTTCTCTCTTGTTTACCCCTCTGGGAATATGGACCAAAATTCTTTTGGGGGTGCAGAAGGTGGACGGTCTGGCTTCTGTAATTGCTTCTCCACTGGACATGGACATTGGCAAGTCGATCCACACTCCCAGCCTGTTTCTTTTTTTCCCTAGTCGGGTAGGGCTCTGGGGAGGTGACATTCTGGGACACATTAGTGAGGTCATCTGCCAAGAGAAGTCAGGGTGGAATCATAGCAGCACCTGGAACTTGGTGGTGGAACTGAAGTGAGATGGAAACCAGGACAAATTGTCTAATCCCCCGCACCACCATAAGCCAGAGCTGAGTAGTGTTCTGGTGAAAAACAAAAAACAAACAAAAAAACAAACAAAAAGTTCACCTCTTGAGAGTGATGAATAAAATAGATGCTGTTAAATATTTACCTTATTTTTCTCTTGTACATTAGTGGTCCAACTTGTAAATGAGGAAGCTAAGCCTCATACAATTTGCAGAAACTATAGAACGAGCTTATGCAGATCTAAGTCTTGCAATTCCAAACCCCCTTTCCACTGTGATATAGTCATCACTTTTTGCACAGTTATATTATATCACCACTTTTAAAAAATTTAGGGAGTCGGGAGGTTACACAGCGGGTTAACTACTAAAGCAGCATGATGAGTCGGGCGACCCAGATGTGGCTGACCATCTCATTGCCTCCCTGGATGCAGCACGCCAAGCCCGCTGGCAACAACTCACGGAAAGTCTGAACTTCACCCACTCAAGTAGGAAGGCCTGGAAGCTTCTTCATAGTCTGGGTGCCGGTAGCCAACCCCCTCCCGGTGTCCCATCCTCCCGTATCTCCAAACTCAATGGCCAGTCACCTAACTCAAGTTGGACGTGCTAAGATCGACCCAGTCTGGAAAAGAGAAATTTCCCATGAGTGGTCATCCCACTTCCAGTTATCTGGTCCATCTCCAAAACTCTCTCCCTTTACACTGTCTGAACTGGAAGACGCTTTGAAGAGGGTTAAACCGGGAACAGCTGCTGGCTATGATAACATCACCCCAGAACTCATTCTTAACCTGGGTCCCGCGGCAAAGAAGTGGCTCGCTTCATTCCTGTCCCACATCTTGGAATCTGAATCTATGCCCAAAATTTGGCGTCCTGCGAAGATAATAGCAGCTTTGAAACCAAGGAAAGACCCAACACTGGCCGCCAGCTATAGACCAATTTCTCTCCTCTCCGTGTGTTACAGACTCCTTGAGAGGCTGCTTCTGTTGTTTTTGATGGGTTAGGTTGTTTTCGCCGGACTGGCTTCACGGGCAGGTAACAGACGACCAGGGACTCATAGTTGAGCTGTAGGCAGTATCTCTTTATTCATGCAGGACGCAGCACAATCTAAGACGAGCTAAGCTAAACTCAAGGTAAAGTACTCTAAAACTCACAATGCTGTCTTTATATATACTTCCCAAGTAGGGTGGAAACAGGATGTGACATAGAGAGGGTGGAGAGAAAAGTGACTGGTGAAAATCAGAGTGTGACAAAGAGGGGGCAGATTAGGCAAGAATCCTATCACTGAACCACAAATGCCCTGGAGGGAGGGTGGAACTTGTTAACAGTGGTTATGTAAATAAAATAGTGTTAAGCAGGGGGGATTTAAACCAAATGAAACAGAAGGGGTCTCATGCATACCAACATGCTTCTGTCACGTATTTCTCCTCTTACAGAGAAATTCCTATCACCCGCCCAAGCTGGTTTCCACCCAGGAAGATCTACCTGCGAACAAGCCCTGGCCCTCTCAACTTACATTGAAAATGGATTCCAGAAGAATTTAAAGACGGGTGCTGTCTTTGTTGATCTCACAGCAGCCTATGACACGTTCTGGCACCATGGTCTCCTAGTCAAGATCTCAAGATGCCTGCCTCCATGGGTGGCCAACACTATATCGTTTCTTCTCCAAAACAGAAGATTCCGGGTGCATCTGGGTGACAAGTCTAGCAGATGGAGACTTGTCTCAAGTGGCCTTCCCCAGGGCTCTGTTCTGGCTCCTACGGTATTTAATATTTACATCAATGACCTCCCAGAAACTTCTTCAAGGAAGTTCATCTACGCCGATGCCATCTGCTGTGCAACTCAGGCATCCAAGTTTGACATCCTCGAGGAAACACTCACGAAAGACATGTCTCTGATATCTGATTACTGTAAAAAATGGCGACTAATCCCTAGCACTGCAAAAACGGTATCATCTGTTTTCCATCTACACCATGCCTCGGCCTCGCGTGAGCTTAATGTGCAGCTTGGCGATACGAGAATCCGGCATGAAGCCCAGCCAGTCTATCTTGGTGTTACCCTCGATCGCACTCTGTCATTTCACGAACATCTCATAAAAACTGCAGCAAAGGTGGGCGCGAGGAATAACATCATTGCAAGACTGGCCAGCTCCTCATGGGGCGCGAGCGCTTCCACACTACGATCATCATCTCTGGCATTATGCTCTTCCACTGCAGAATACTGTGCCCCAGGATGGTTCTGTAGCCCCCATGTCCACTTGGTCGATTCCAAATTATATTCCTCCATAAGGATAATTTCTGGAACCATCCATTCCACCCCGGTTCCATGGCTGCCAGTTCTTAGCAACATCGCCCCGCCAGATATTCGTAGGGATGCGGCATCATCTAAGTTCATTTCCCACGTCTACGCTCGACCGGACCTGCCAATACACGCGGATATCTTCGCCCACCCTGTCCAACGCTTGACGTCTCGTCACCCAATCTGGTCCCCTATGCCTACACTGAACTTCTCTGTTCCAGACTCTTGGAAACAGAGTTGGCAGTCAGCTGAGGTAAAGAACAAACACCTCATCACAGACCCCTGCAAGCGTCAACCCGGCTTTGACCTAGCACGTTATGATCGGGCCCTCCTCAATCGCTATGGAACAGGCCATGGCCGGTGCGCCGCTATGTTCCATCGCTGGGGAGCCAGAGACGACCCGAACTGCCCCTGCGGCTCCAGACAGACTATGACCCACATAGTCAACGACTGCCACCTCTCCAGATTCAAAGGAGGTCTCGAAACTTGACATCAGGCTCAACCTGACGCTGTTGACTGGCTACGGAAGAAGGGCAAACGCTAGAAGAAGAAGAACAGCGGGTTAAGTGCAGGTGGCACAAAGCTCAAGGACTGGTGTAAGGATCCCGGTTCGAGGCCCCAGTTCCCCACCTGCAGGGGAGTCACTTCACAGGCGGTGAAGCAGGTCTGTAGGTGTCTATCTTTCTCTCCTCCTCTCTGTTTTCCTCTCCTCTCTCCATTTCTCTCTGTCCTATCCAACAACGACGACATCAACAACCATAACAACAATGAAAAAAAAAAACAAGGGCAACAAAAGGGAAAATAAATAAATTTTAATTTATGTCTTTTTTTAAAGATTTTATTTATTTTATTAATGAGAAAGATAGGAGGAAAGAGAGAAAGAGACAGACATCACTATGGTACATGTGCTGAACTCAGGACCTCATGCTTGAGAGTCTAGTTCCTTAGCCACTGCACCACCTCCCGGACCACTAATTAGTGTATTTTTAATGACAGAAAGACGGAGAGAAAGACACACACAGAGAGCTACCAAAAGCTCAGCTCTGGCTTATGGTGGTACTGAGGATTGAACCTGGTACTGAGGACTGGACCCTCAGGCATGAAAGTCTTTGGCATAACCATTATGCTGTCTCCCCAGCCCTTCAGCAACTTATTCTCAACACCCAATTAACTTGAAACCTTTGCTAGAACCAACAGAAATGTAGCAAATGGCAATTTTAGACCTTGTCTTAAATGTGTACTTTTTTTCCCCAAGCTAAATCAGGTTTGGCATGTCTAAATAAGGCTGAGTGGTCAAAAGGCAGTTCACCTGTTACGGGACCTTTCACACGCATGGCCTAGGTTCAAGCCCCTTCTTTACACAGGAGAAGCTTTATGTCCAGAGAGAACTTTGCTACTGTGGTGTTTCTTCCTCTATGAATGGGGAAAAAAAAAAATGTGACTTGGCTAGGAGATACAAATCCTGCATGTAAGACTCTCTGGTGCTCAAAAACTAAATGAATGAATGAGTGAGGTTGAAATGTATTTCATGATGGATGCATTTAATTTAATTTAATTTAATTTAATTTTTTTTGCCTCCAGGGTTATCGCTGGGGCTGGATGCCTGCACTATGAATCCACTACTCCTGGAGGCCATTTTTTTCCCTTTTGTTGCCCTTCTTGTTTATCATTTCTGTTATTATTTGTTGTTAGTATTATTGTTGCTATTGCTGTCATTGTTGTTGGGTAGGACAGGGAGAAATCAAGAGAAGAGGGGAAGACAGAAAGGGGAAGAGAAAGATAAACACCTGCAGACCTGCTTCACCGCTTGTGAAGTGACACCCCTCCCCGCCCCCCCCCCCCCCCCCCCCCCCCCCCCCCCCCGCGCAGGTGGGGAGCTGAGGGCTCGAACCGGGATCCTTATGTCGGTCTTTGCGCTTCGTACCTTGTGCGCCACCGCCCAGCATCCCAAATTTTTAATGTATTAATGAGAGATGGAAAGGAGGAGGAGGGGAGTCGGTCGGTAGCGCCGCAGGTTAAGCGCACGTGACAAAGCAAGGACCGGCGGAAGGACCCTGGTTCGAGCCCCCGGCTCCCCACCTGCTGGGGAGTCACTACAGGAGTCACTTCACAGGCGGTGAAGCAGGTCTGCGGGTGTCTATCTTTCTCTCCCCATCTCGGTCTTCCCCTCCTCTCTCCATTTCTCTCTGTCCTATCCAACAACGATGTTATCAATAACAACAACAATGTTAAACAACAAGGGCAACAAAAGGGAAAATAAATAAGTAAATAAATATAAAAAAAAATCTTTAAAAAATAGAAAGGGGCCAGGCAGTGGCGCACCTGGTTAAGCGCACATATTACAGTGAGTAAGGATATGGGTTCAAGCCCCTGGTCCCCACCTGCAGGGGGAAAGCTTCATGAGTGGTGAAGCAGGGCTGCAGGTGTCTCCCTCCCTCCTCTCTCAACTTCTCTGTCTCTATCCAATAATTAGTAAATAAAAATATTTTTAATAATTATTTATTTTTCCCCTTTTGTTGCCCTTGTTTTTGTCACTGTTGTTGGTTAGGACAGAGAGAAATGGAGACAGAGAGGGGGAGAGAAAGACACCTGCAGACCTGCTTCACCACTTGTGAAGTGACTCCCCAGCAGGGGGGGGAGCCAGGGCCTGGAACTGGGATCCTTAAGCTGGACCTTGTGCTTTGCACCACCTGCACTTAACCCACTGCGCTATGGCGCGACTCGCCTAAAAAATTTTTTTAAAAAAAAAAGATATTGTGTCCCGGGGCCAGGCGGTGGCGCACCTGGGTAAGCGCACATATTACAGCAGGTAAGGATCTGGGTTCAAGCCCCTGGTCCCCACCTGCAGGTGTCTCTCTGTCTCTCCTCCTCTCTATCTCCCTCTCCTCTCAATTTCTCTGTATCAAATAAATAAATAAAAATAATTTTTTTAAAAAGATACTGTGTCCTTTGGGACAAATATGGATGGAACCGGAAGTAATTATGCTTAGCAAAATAAGTAAAGACATGAAAGACAGTTACCAGATGGTTTCACTCATATGTGGAACCTAGACATCTGATTTACATGAACTTGCCAAAAATTAAAAACTCCAGACAAAACAGAAGCAAGCCAAGTGTAAGCCTTGTGAGAACTATGGTGGTTATCTTTGAGAGGATGGGGAATACAGAACTTTGGTGGTGGGGTGTGATGTGGAACTCCACATTGCAATCTTACAATCTTGTATCATACTACTAATAACAAGAACAGATTATATATATATAATAAAAAGTAAGAAGAAGGGAGTCGGGCGGTGGCGCAACTGGTTAAACACACATGGCGGGTTAAGCGACCTCCCTGCATGGGGAGCCGGGGGCTCGAACAGGGATCCTTATGCTGGTCCTTGAGCTTGGCGCCACGTGCGCTTAACCCACTACACTAAGGCCAGGCCCCCGAGCTCACAGATTCTATCCCTGGCACCTCCATATACCAGAGGTGAGAACTAGACATGCAACCAAGGTCCTAAGTTTGATCCCAGACAACAAATGCGCCAGAGTTGATTAATGAGCTAGTTGTCTCCCTGCCTTCCACAACTGATAAGTTAGCAAATCTTTAAAACATTAAAATAAAAATGCATCAGGGCTGGGGAGTTACCATAGCAGCATTTACTAGACTTTCATGTCTGAGACTCAGAGGTCCCAGGTTCATTCCCTGACAATGTTGTCAGCCAGAGCTGAGCAATGCTCTAGTAAAATAATGATAATAACAACAGCAGGGCTGGGCAATGGTGTACCAGGTTACGTGTACATAGTACAAAGCACAGGGGTCCCAGTTCAAGCCCCCCAGCACCCCACTTGTGGGGGCATCGCTTCACAAGCAGTAAAGCAGGTCTGCAGGTATCTTTCTCTCTCCCTTTTCCCTCTCAATTTCTGTCCTATCCAAAAAGTCTAAAAAAAATGGCCACAGGAGCAGTGGATTCGTAGTGCAAGCATGAGTGAGCCCCAGTGATAACCCTGGAGGCACTAAATAAATAAACAACAGCAACAACAACAATAACATTTAAACTGCTTCAGCTCTGGTTTAGGGTGGTATCTGGAACTGAACCCGGCACATTAAGAAAAAAAAAAAAAACTCTACTACTCTACAAGTTTGGAAGTTTTAAATGGGTTTAATAACTGAAAAACACAGTTTGCTAAAATGCAAAATAAAATGAACTTAAAAGATTTTTCCAAAGCACAGTATTTTAAATGCTTTCTAAACTTCAAATTAACTGAGGCTACATACAAAAAGAGTCAATGTTGTTGTCTTTTTCTGTAGAAAGAGTACATAACTATAACACATATTTCTTTTACTTTACACTTTGCTTTCACTGGCGAAAAAGGACAGGAAGATCATATGATAATCACTGTGGACAAACATAAAATAATAGCTCTTTCCAGCTTGGAGTCCTTTACTTGCTTTTGCCTTTATAGAATCTCCTTTCTTGCTCATTTTACTAAAGAAACAAAATTTCCCTCGGTTCATTTAAAATTTTATTTCTTACTAAACTCTACTCCCACGAAAATGCAACAAAGTCAACAGACTAGATGTACCGCAATGAAAAAAGCCAACAAGGATTTCCTTCAGGGTAAGGCTGAAAGGAAACAATTTGTGGTAGTTAAGATTTACTCCCCTATCCTCCCCTCCAAATAGCACATCTCTCAACAAAGAATTCTTGTTGAATTTTATTGGAAAGTGTATAGCAGGGTGGTGTTTAGCAATACTAGAGGTCTAAGTGTATAGGTGTTAGCACTGCCAGGAGCAAGCACAAGGAAAATGAAGATTTCAGTCTGCTGTACTGACATCTCACATAAGCAATGAAAAAGTGAGTATGGGGGTTTTTTTCTTTCTAAAGTCACACTAGAGCAATTTCTTCATATGTTGATTGATAACTGCTATTCCTAAAGCTTACTAACAAGAAACAGAGAGGATCCTGCTTAACACTTGTTTCTTTTACTCTCTCCTTCAATCATTAAAGTTTCAGAGTCTGAGTTTAAAATGAACCTTCCTGCCCATGTGCACTAAGTGCGCAGAAAGGCAGTCACTTCCCAAATCACACACACACGATTTCTGCTAAAGAGATTCATAACTGATTGTGAGGAAGACATTAGATTGATTTAAATACAATTTATGCTATAGCTTTTATAGTTTTTTAAAAACATTCTTCTTGGAGAAAGACTTGTAAACTTCTTACAAGTTGAAATCTTATTCTTATACAAAAAAGCTGTAATTGAGACGAGGAATCCAAAACTGAAAGATGAAGCAACACAAAAAGACTATCAGTTGATACAGCATCAAAAAAAATCACTTGTCTTTAAATATATACATATATTTTTTTAAACGGGTTATTTGGCTTGGACCTCCATTGCCAGTCCCATCCTCTCCTTGGGAATGGAAACTGATGAACAGGGAGTAGCTCCTACCCGCAGACCCTGCTGATATGGGTGCAATCCTTAGGGGATGCACTGTGGAGTGGGTCTCTGCAAAGAGCATCACTAATCCTCACTGCGGGGTGGTGGTGGGGAAGTGAGGGAAGGAAGTCAGCCCCTGAGAGCAAAGAGGAGACGGTTGTCGTATTTCCAAAGGAGCAGTAACTCAGCACTGAGACTGAAAGCAACTCAGGTATGCTGGAACTCGGGGGAGGGTGGGAGGAGTTGTCACTGCTTAAAAAAATAAATAGGGGAGTCGGGCGGTAGCGCAGCGGGTTAAGCGCACGTGGCGCGAAGCCAAGAACCGGCCTAAGGATCCGGGTTGAGACCCCGGTTCGATACCCCGGCTCCTCACCTGCAGGGGAGTCGCTTCACAGGCGGTGAAGCAGGTCTGCAGGTGGCTTTCTCTCTCTCTGTCTTCCCCTCCTCTCTCCATTTCTCTGTCCTATCCAACGACAATGACATCAGTAACGACAACAATAAAACAACAAGGGCAACAAAAGGGAATAAATAAATAAAAATAATCCAGCTGTAGAAATAACAAATTGTGTAAAGCGAATTTAACGAGCTAGGACTTCATCCGGAAGGCTGCAGAGATCAGTTAAAAATAAAGTAAAAAAAAAAACAAAAACCAGGAGTAACAGGGTCGGATTTACCTTGAAATATAGTATCTACCTGGTGGCTGCAGTCGAGACCGGGTAAGGACAAAACCCGAGGCCGAAGGACTGTAGAAGTGAGTGCGGTCAACCAGGAGGAGGGCGCTGGTGGCCTGCACCCGGCAGCCTGAGCCTGGTGGGGCGACGGGCCGACTAGAAGTAAAGAAGTGATCTGGACACCGGGGCTTAATGACTGGGAGAGGGGGCGGGGAGGCGAGGGCTGATGACTAGGTTGTGTGTGTGTGGGGGGGGGGGGGGGAGCAGCAGTTGGTGAGACGGGAAGCTCGGGAAATTTAAAGGGAAGGTGAGGAGCTCTGTTGAGAACACACGGATTAGAGAATTCTTGTGCCACACACATTCGCGATGTCTGGAGCTGGGGATGGAGGGGGTCTAGCCTCTCGGCGAGTGGGCTAGACCATTGTAGTGCAAAGAGAAGGTGGCCCTGGACAACTTTGCAAAATTAATAATAATAATTAATAATAATAAATACGTACATAAATAAATCTCCACTTTAATGGAGACGTAAACGAAATCACAAAACATGCTGCGAGACAGGTGTGTGAGGTGTGTGTCCTGGAGGGCCCGTGGTTCTGCTGTTGCGGGAGCAGAGACTTGCGCTGGGGGAGGGACTCGCTCAGCACCTTCTGGCGGTAAATCTTGACCTGAAGATTTCTCTTCATCCAACTCGCCTCCACAAATTAAGTCCATGGATTTCGCTGCTAAAAACGTGGATTCCTTCTTAAAAGTTTTGGTAGAGCAGATCTCAGAAATGACTTTATTTTTTTAACGCCTTTGCTTCCACCACCCCCCCCGCCCTTTCCATTCCCCGAGAAGTGATGCATCTGAAATAAATATCAACAAGCATTAAAGTATGTTAACCATCTTTTTTTTTTAATCGGGTAAAGAGGGGGGGGGAAATCTTAGAATCTATTCTCAGCCGTTCAGGTCCTCAACTTCTTTTTAAGTCGTCTCTGCTGCATAAATCAGCCTTGACAGAGTCTTCTGGTTTTACGCTTATTTACTTTTGGCTCTCGCCATCCCAGACTTTCCCAGCTCGGGGATGAGACAGCTCTTGTCCTCCCTCCACCCGCCCCTCTTCTCCTTCCCTCCCTCCCGCCCGCTCGTCCCCCGCCCTCCTCCGGCCGCACCACCTGCTCCCGGCGCCTCCTGCGCCCGCCCGCGCCGGTTCTCACGCGCAGCGCGAGCCCCTCCCCGCCGCTCCCGCTCCTTTCACTTCCGCGCAGCTTCTGAGTCCCAGCCCGCGGCCTCCACACCCAGCTCCGCAGCCCCTCCCGCGCTCCCGCCCGCCCCCCACGAAGATGTCCCCGCCCCCCCGCGAGGACTTCAGGGGCGGTCCCCAGCCGGCCGGCGCCTATTGGTTGTCTCCTCGGGGCCCCGCCCCCGTGCACGCGCAGGAGGTGGGGCTAGCCAGAAGCGGGCGGGCGCGCGACGCGCGGCCCCGCGAGCGGAGTGCAAGGGAGCTCGCGCGCGCGCGCGCGCGCGGGATCCGAGCGTCCTCGTCCCGGCTGTGGGCGAGGTGAAGGCGGGAGGGGCCGGGGCGCACCCCGACGGGGGGCTGGCGTACTCCGCCAAGGCCCACTTTTGTCCCGGGGGCGCTCCGCAGACAAGGCCAGCCGGGCGGCCCGCGGGGATCACGCGCTGCCCGCGGGGCGGTCGTGGTTGCCAGCCCGGTAGCCCGGATGTCGCTGCCCCCCGCGGCGGGGCTGCGGACGGGATTCTCTGCCCCGGGAGGAGGCTCCTCTTAAAGGGGCCGCGCCGCTTTCCAACCGAAGTGGGCGGTGCGTCCCTCCCGCCCGCGGGTGCGCGACCCTCTCCGGAGGGGGCTCCGCGGCGCTCGCAGCCGCGAGCTCCATCCGCGTCGCCGTGCACGGTCCCGGCCCCCGGGATGGCCGCGGATGGCCGGCTCGGGAGCCCCGGCTCGCCTCGGGCGCTCGCTGTGGCGGGTGGCGCCGCGCGGGGCCGGGAGGCGCCGGCCTGTGATTGGTCGAGGGGGCCGTGAATGCAGGACATTGTCTGGTGGCCGCCGTCTGCGTCCCAGCCCCGCCGCCCGTCGTGCTCGGGGTCTCGGGTGCAGGACTCGGGGGCTCGGGGGGGAGGGGGTGGTGGTATCCCTGCGGCCCGGTTCCTGCAGACCCCGCGCCTTTTCTGCGGGGGAGAAAGGAGGAACTTTTTACCGGCTGGGAAATTTCAGAGAATGACATAAAGGTGCTGGTTGCAAAGTACAGCCATTGCCCACCATGCAGTCGGCACTGTGGGACGCGAAGCTGCCCTCGACGAGGCAGAAGCGGGCGCTCAGGCCGGGGGGCGAGGCGGCGCATTGCTTCGCCCGGTGCAGGGTGCAGGGTGCAGGGTGCAGGGTGCGGGATCCAGCTCCGGAGCTGCGCGCGCGGTCTGGCTCTTGGAAAGTGAATGAATGGTGTGTTGCACCGAAGGAAAGCACTCCGGGCTGGGAGCGGGAGTGTTCACATCCTGGGGCGTGAGGGCAGAGGAGGACCTGGGGGTGGGGGTGGGGTGTTTTGTGGAAAACAGAAATGTTCTTGACACAGGCACCAACTACTGTATTTTACTGACGACTGTAAACCATTAATCCCACCAATAAAGAAAGAAAAAAAGTGAATATAAAGAACCACCTGTTACTTTGAAAGCAATTTTCTTTTTTTTTTTTTTACATCTTGTCATTTATTCATTCGAAATAGTTTATTCTGAAGTCTATAATTATTCATCTGAATATTCTTTAGACTTTTTTAGCCAAAAAATATCGTGTATATTTACACATACATATATATGTATATGTAAATAAATATATATATGTATATATATGTGAAATAACCTTGTCCTAGATAGTGCATTTCTCTGGGTCTTAATTTCCTTATGTTTATATAAAGAAGAAGGGGGGGGTAGCTGGCATAATGGTTATGCAAAGAGATTCTTATGCCTGAGGCTCTGGTGTTCCAGGTTCATCCCCCAAACCACCATAAGCCAGAGCACTAAGCAGTGCTCTGATAAAGTAAAAAGAAAAAAAGAAAAGATGCAGGGCTGGGTGGTGGTGCACTTGACTGAGCACACCTTAATATGCACAAGAACCCAGGTTCAAGGCCCCTGTCCCTACTTGCAGGGGGTGAGCTTCATGAGTGGTGGGGCAGTGTTGCATAACTCTTGACTTTCTATCTCGCTTCCCCATCAATTTCTCTCTGTCCTATCAAATAAATAAAAATTTAAAAAGGATTCTGAGCTGGTAGATTTCTAAGTTTGCTTTCATTCTTAAAAATAATTTTGGGTGGTCCAGGAGGTGGCGCAGTGGCTAAGGCACTAGACTCTCAAGCATGAGATCCTGAGTTCAATCCCTGGCAGCACATGTACCAGAGTGATGTCTGGTTCTTTCTCTCTCTCCCCTATCTTTCTCATAAATAAATAAATAAAATCTTTTAAAATAATAATAATAATTTTGGGTGCTACCATGATGCCAACCGGACTTCCCTGGGCAGATGACTCCACCAATGTGTCCTGGAGCTCCGATTCCCCGGAGTCCCACTCTACTAGGGAAAGATAGAGGCAGACTAGGAGTTTGGATCAACCTGTCAACGCCCATGTTCAGCAGGGAAGCAATTACACAAGCCAGACCTTCTACCTTCTGCAACCCACAATGACCCTGGGTCCATGCTCCCAGAGGGCTAAAGAATAGGAAAACTATCAGGGGAGGGGATGGGATAGAGTTCTGGTGGTGGGAATTGGGTGGAGTTGTACCCCTCTTATCCTATGTTTTTTTGTTTTTTGTTTTGGTCAGCGCTTCCTTTTTATAAATAATTTTTTTAAAAAAAATGTACATCCAAAAAAATAAAATAACTCTGGGTGGGGATACATAGCATAATGTTTATGCAAATGGACTCTCTCCCACACCACCATAAACCAGCTGTGCGGTACTCTTGTAAAACAAACAAACAAACAAACAAACAAAAAACCAAAACAGCTCTGACTGTAAATCTAAGCCCCTGATAAAGGCTATCTATGTATTTAGATCATAATGCCTTGGAACAAATGAGAGACTTTTTTTTCTTTTTTTTATTTATTATTTTTTTGAGAAACTTTTTAAAAGCCTTTCAAGATATAGTAGTTCTCCTGAGATAGTCTTTGAAAAATATGTGAGCTTCATTTAAGCATAGTTATAATCTTGTGTGGCTTCAGAGTAAAAGAAAGTGAAAACAGAAATGAGAAGTGAAGATCAATCAGTTGTCACTGTGAAAAGGAGTTTTCTCTCGTCCTAAAGAAGCTTTCCGAGAGCTGAGCAGGGTTCTGGTTTAAAGTAAGTAAGTGGGGCCAGGTGGTGGCACACCTGGCTAAGTGCACACATTACAGGGTGCAAGGACCTGGGTTCAAGTCCCTGGTCCCCACCTGTAGGGAGAAAGCTTCACAAGTGGTGAAGCAGGGCTGCAGGTGTCTGTCTCTTTCCTTCACCATCGCCCTCCCTTCTCAATTCCTCTCTATCTAATATGAATAATAAATAAAAATTAAAAAAAGAAATGTTAATAAGGGGCTGGGTGGTGGCCCACCTGGTTGAGCTCACATTACAGTGATTGAGGATCCGGGTTCAAGCCCCTGGTCCCCACCTGTGAAGGGAGTAACCTTCACAAATGGTGAAGCAGGGCTGCAGGTGTCTATCTCTCTCCCTCTCTATCTGCCCTCCCCTCAATTTCTCTCTGTCTCTACCCAAAATAAATAAAGATAAAAAAATTTTTTTAAAAAGAAATTTTCTATGCAATGAGATATTAAAGAGCAACCACTATTCCTATTTTTCTCCCAGTTATCAAAGAAATAGCAAGATGGCAGGGAGTCGGGCAGTAGCGCAGCAGGTTAAGAGCAGGTGGCGCAAAGTGCAAGGCCCTGCGTAAGGATCCCAGTTCGAGCCCCCGGCTCCCCACCTGTAGGGAGGTTACTTCACGGGCAGTGAAGCAGGTCTGCAGTGTCTATCTTTCTCTCTCCCTGTCTTCCCCTCCTCTCTCCGTTTCTCTCTGTCCTAGCCAACAACAATGATGACATCAACAACAACCATAATAACTACAATAATAAAACAAAGGCAACAAAAAGGGAATAAATAAATATTAAAAATAAATACATAAATAAATAAAATGAACAGATAAAGATACTTTAAAAATGGGGGCAGGAGTATGGGCAGGAGGTAGCACACCAGGTTAAGTGCATATAGTACAAAGCACAAGGACAGTGCACTAATCCTGGTTGGAGCCCCTGGCTCCCCACCTGCAGGGGAGTCGCTTCACAAGCAGTGAAGCAGGTCTGCAGGTGTCTCTCTTTCTCTCCCCCTCTCTGTCTTCCCCTCCTCTCTTGATTTCTCTCTGTCCTATCCAACAACAACGACATCAATAATAACTACAACAATAAAAAACAACAAGGACAACAAAAGAAATAAATAAACATTAAGAAATAAAGAAATAGGAAGATGGCAAAAGAATGACAAACATGACATGAAAAATGCAGAGTTTTGAGTAAAAATTACTTGTTTAAAGAAAGCTAGGTAGGGAGAGTCGGGCGGTAGCGCAGTGAGTTAAGCACAGGTGGCACAAAGCTCAAGGACCTGAGTAAGGATCCTGGTTCGAGGCCCTGGTTCCCCACCTGGAGGGGAGACTTTACAGGCGGTGAAGCAGGTCTGCAGGTGTCTGTCTTTCTTGCCCCCTCTCTGTCTTCCCTCCTCTCTCCATTTCTCTCTGTCCTATCCAACAACAATGACATCAGTAACAACAACAATAATAACTATAACAATAAAACAAGAACAACAAAAGGGAAAATAAATAAATAAATATTTTTTAAAAAACTGGGTAGAAAGACAGAAAATGATTGTAGAGCTAAAAACACTCATGTTGATACAGATAATATTTTGGGGGTGGGGAACAGCATAATGGTTATGAAAAAGGATTTTCATGCCTGAGGCCCCAAAGGTCCCAGGTTTAATCCTCAGCACCACAATAAAGCAGAGCTAAGTAGTGCTCTGGTCTTTCTGTCTGTATCTCTCTCATTAATATAAATAAAACATATTAATAATAATATTTTATTGCCTTCATTTCATGCCATCTTCATTTAAAAACTCCTAACAGTAGCATTTAATTGAGCAATCAAAAAATAGAGACTTAGAACTGACAAACAAAGGAAGGAAAACATCCAGAAAAAGAAGATAAGTAAGTTTGATATGATGGACATGATTCACTGCAAGAGACATGACCTCATTCCTCATTAGAAGGATTTCTACTAAACCAGATTTGATGTTAAATGCATTTATTTTACAGACTTCCCTCAGAATTATACTAATTTGATCTTTCCTTGTTTCTGGCATGAGGAAGGGAAGAGATACAAGAGAAAAAAAAATGTATCATTCGTATTTATTTGGGGGCAGTGCCAGGACTCACGCATAACAGTATCTCGCTGCTCCTGGGCAACCCTTTTTCATCCTTTTTTTTTTTTTTTACTGCTGAGATAGAGGGTAAAAAAAAAAAAAACAGAAGATACCACAACACTGTTGCATGCCGGGCGAGTGTGGAGGTGCCTCTTCCCGGGCCCGTGCTCTCTGGGTTGGAGAGAACTCGACCAGAGCCAGCCTGGGCTGCTACTCACTCAGCGACACAGAAGAGAGACTTGAACTCCTGGCAGAGTGGTAATGCAGTGTCTTTATTGATCAGAGAGACAACACTATTATAGGATAGAACCGGAAGTGGCAAGTCGGGAACGGACTTGGCTAGGAAAGAGGGTGGAGAAAGGCAAAAGGGGGCTGGGAAGGTAGAAGCTTCCTTAGCAACTGTTGTGAGAGTTTTAACTGGTGGGATTAATGTTACCCTGCAGGCAGGGAGGGTCTCGAGGTAGAAAGAAGATAGATCAAAGGAATGGAATGGGTGGGGATCTTTCAGGCAAAACAATGATTATGTAAATAGGCCATAGTGTCAGCAATGCAGGGTGAAGCAAGGGGAGCTGGCTTAATGCCCAGCATCTCCCCCTTGCTTTTTATCTAATGGCCATAGTATCAGGAATGTGGGGTGCTTTGTGAGGCAGGGAGTCTGATAGGAGGAGGCACACCTTTGGGGTTACTAATGTCCCTCCTTGCTCAGCCTCTCGAGAGAGAGACTTACAGGATAGACGCACTCCTCAGGTCAAGCCCTGCCAAGCTCAACCACATACTCACAATTTCCTGACAGTTGCATTGTCTGTAGAGTTCCCCAGTGCTGACCATAGTGCTTCCATGTAGTTCTGAGGCTCAAATCCAAATGGTCAGGCATGGTAAGATGTGTGATCTATCCCTTGGCTCCTAAAGTGAATGTACTCCCACCCCACACATCTTGGGACTTGAACCCCAGTCTCCTGGTGAGAAGCGCAGATACCACTACACTGAGGATAAGAAAAGGACACGAAGTAATTGTTGCAGCTTCTTCAAATGATAATTATTCCAGTCTTCACACACATCATAATATAGGAATAAAAAGCAGAAACCGTCAGTGAAAGAGTCTATCTTTCTCTCAAAATGAATAGTTATGTCTGTAAGTGAAACAAATTTAATTATACGGGCAGGGGTAGATAGCATAATGGTTATGCAAAGAGACTCTCGTGCCTGGGGCTCCAAAGTTCTAGGTTCAACCCCATGTACCACAATAAGCCAGAGCTGTGCAGTGCTCTGGTGTTTATCTCTGTGTCTGTCTCTCTCTGCATCTCTCTCAAAAATAAAATAAATAAAATACTTTTAAAAAAATCTTAAATGCTCAACAATTTGTTTGGCTTTGTATGTTAACTTTCTTTTCAGCCACCAGGTTCCAGATGTCATCAGGATGCCGGCCAGGCTTCCCTGGACTGAAGATCCCACCAATGTGTCCTGGAGCTCCGCTTCCCCAGAGACCCACCCTACTAGGGAAAGAGAGAGGCAGACTGGGAGTATGGACCGACCAGTCAACGCCCATGTTCAGCGGGGAAGCAATTACAGAAGCCAGACCTTCCACCTTCTACAACTCACAATGACCCTGGGTCCATGCTCCCAGAGGGATAGAGAATGGGAAAGCCCTCAGGGGAGGGGGTGGGATATGGAGATTGGGTGGTGGGAATTGTGTGGAGTTGTACCCCTCCTACCCTATGGATTTGTTAATTAATCCTTTCTTAAATAAAAAAAATAATAAAAAATAATAATAAAATAAACCTTAAAATAAATAACTAAAATATATTTTTAAATTTAATTATACAAATAAAATTGTGACTACTTAAATTTCTATCATTGACATCACTGATTTTAATTAAATTGATTTTACTTAAACATACATTAAAATTAAGAGATTAAGATGAATGAAATAAATCTATTTTTTTATTTTTAAAAAGAATTTATTTATTAATGAGAAAGACAGGTAGAGAGAGAGAGAAAGAACCAGACATTACTCTGGTACATGTGCTGCCAGGGACTGAACTCAGGACCTCATGGTTGGGAATCCAGTGCTTCACTGTGCCAACTCCCAGACCACTGAAATAAATTTATTTTTATATAATTTTTTAATTATTATTTTTAAATATTTATTTATTCCCTTTTGTTGCCCTTTGTTATTTTATTGTTATAGTTATTATTGTTGTTGTTATTGATGTTGTTGTTGTTGGATAGGACAGAGAGAAATGGAGAGAGGAAGGCAAAACAGAAAGGGGGAGAGAAAGACACCTGCAGACCTGCTTCACTGCCTGTGAAGTGACTCCCCTGCAGGTGGGAAGCCAGGGCTGGAACCCTGATCTTTGTGCTGGTTCTTACATTTAGCGCCACCTGTGTTTAACCCACTGCACTACCGCCCAACTCCCATAAATTTGTTTATTTGTTGAGTCATAGTGCCAGGAATTGCACCCAGGCCTCACGTGTGCAAAGCATGTGTTCTACCACGAGTCCCAGCAAAAAACGAGGTTTGATAATAAGCACGTGCTGTGCTGGCCTCGCGGGCGGGAGACAGAGACCACCAGGGACTCATGGCTGAGCTGAGAACGCAGTTCAATCTTTATTCACGAGCGGGGATGTAGTTCAAAAAACTAATCTCTTCTAATCACAACACAATTCTGTCCTGCATCTCGCTCCTCCTGCGGAAGAGTCAGGAACAAAGGAAATACGAATGATAGGGGGCAGGGAGAAGGAAGAAGTGGGAACCAGTGATGACTAACCAAATGTCCCCCAGGTGGGGGTGGGGGGGAGACCAAGCCAATATCCCGGAGGCAGGGGGGGTGCCCAGCCAACAGTGGACATGCAAACAGAACACAGAGCAAGCAACACAAGCGAACCCAATGTGATGATCAAAACAGAAGGCTTCACAAGCAGAATCCAGAAGCATACCAACAAGCACAAGCAGTAGGTAATATCATAGAGTCTATAATGTATTACCTGCCTTGCCAAATAAGTTTGAGTTTTCTAGCAAGTTTTCCTTAGAATTTTCAGTATTCCTTATATAGCTATAGATTAATCTCCATAGTAATAATGCTTACAGAATACTCGGTATATAGACACAGTCCTAAGTATCTTCTTGGATGCTCACAAAATCTCTAGGGAGTGGCAGCAATCATCCCTATTGTAATCACGTAAAAACGTAGAGGTCAGACTTGCCCCAAATCAGTCGATGGATATAGAGTTGGGAATTAGGCCTAAAATCCTATCTGAAGGTTGTATAACTAAATGGACTCATTAAACAGACTTACTTCTATAGCTATTCTTCTTTATTCATTTCTGTTGAGATTTTGTTTGTTTGTTTTGATAGCTACTCATTTGAATATTTTTGCCTTCCGTGTCAGTCACTTTAAACTTCAAGTGACCATATGAATACAAGCTTGACATATGTATTTGTTTTTCTATAGAAAGCCAAGCATTACTATGTGTTTTCTTTTCTTTTTTTTATTTTATAATTTATTTCTTTATTGGGGAATTAATTTTTTACATTCAACAGTAAATACAATAGTTTGTACATGCATAACATTCCCCAGATTCCCATTTAACAATACAACCCCCACTATGTCATTCATCATCTTTCATGGACCTGTATTCTCCCCACCCACCCGCCCACCACAGAGTCTTTTACTTTGGTGCAATATGCCAATTCCATTTCAGGTTCTACTTGTGTTTTCTTTTCTAATCTTGTTTTTTCAACTTCGGCCTGAGAGTCAGATCATCCCATATTCATCCTTCTGTTTCTGACTTATTTCACTCAACATGATTTTTTCAAGGTCCATCCAAGATCGGCTGAAAACGGTGAAGTCACCATTTTTTACAGCTGAGTAGTATTCCATTGTGTATATAGACCACAACTTGCTCAGCCACTCATCTGTTGTTGGACACCTGGGTTGCTTCCAGGTTTTGGCTATTACAAATTGTGCTGCCAAGAACATATGTGTACACAGATCTTTTTGGATGGATGTGTTGGGTTCCTTAGAATATATCCCCAGGAGGGGAATTGCAGGGTCATAGGGTAGGTCCATTTCTAGCCTTCTGAGAGTTCTCCAGACTGTTCTCCACAGAGGTTGGACCAATTGACATTCCCACCAGCAGTGCAGGAGGGTTCCTTTGACCCCACACCCTCTCCAGCATTTGCTGCTGTTACCTTTTCTGATGTATGACATTCTCACAGGAGTGAAGTGATATCTCATTGTTGTCTTGATTTGCATTTCTCTGACAATCAGAGACTTGGAGCATTTTTTCATGTGTTTCTCGGCCTTTTGGATCTCTTCTGTGGTGAATATTCTGTCCAAGTCCTCCCCCCATTTTTGGATGGGGTTATTTGTTGTCTTGTTGTTGAGTCTGGCAAGCTCTTTGTATATGTTGGTTATTAAACTCTTATCTGATGTATGGCATGTAAAGATCTTCTCCCATTCTGTGAGGGGTCTCTTGGTGTGGGTACTGGTTTCTTTTGCTGTGAAGAAGCTTTTTAATTTGATGTAGTCCCATAGGTTTATACTTGCCTTAGTCTTCTTTGTAATTGGATTCGTTTCATTGAAAATGTCTTTAAAATTTATGCAGAAAAGAGTTCTGCCAATATTTTCCTCTAAGTATTTGATAGTTTGTGGTCTAACATCCAAGTCCTTGATCCACTTGGAATTTACTTTTGTATTTGGTGAAATACAGTGATTCAGTTTCATTCTTCCGCATGTTTCAACCCATTGTTTCCAACACCATTTGTTGAAGAGACTCTGCTTTCCCCATGTAATAGTCTGGGCCCCTTTGTCAAAGATTAGACGTCCATAGGTGTGGGGCCTCATTTCTGGGCTCTCAATTCTATTCCACTGGTCAGTGTGTCTGTTCATGTTCCAGTACCAAGCAGTTTTGATGACAATGGCCCTATAATACAGTTTGAGATCTGGCAGTGTGATGTCTCCGGTTCTGTTCTTTTTTCTCAAGATTGTTTTGGCAATTCTAGGTCTTTTCTGGTTCCAGATAAACATTTGTAGCATTTTTTCTATTCTCCTAAAAAATGTGCTTGGGATCTTGATGGGGATAGCATTAAATTTGTAGATGGCTCTGGGTAATATATTCATTTTGATGATGTTAATTCTTCCAACCCATGAACATGGAATATCTTTCCACTTCTTTGTGTCTTTTTCAATTTCCTTGAGTAGTGACTCATAATTTTCAGTATACAAGTCTTTCACTTCTTTGGTTAGGTTTACTCCTAGATATTTTATTGTTTTTGTTGCTATAGTAAAAGGAACTGACTTCTGGATTTCAATTTCTTCTAACGTAGTGTTTGCATAGAGGAATGCCACTGACTTTTGAATGTTAATTTTATAACCTGACACATTACTGTATTGCCTGATGATTTCCAAAAGCTTCTTGCTGGATTCCTTAGGTTTTTTCCATGTATACTATCATGTCATCTGCAAATAAGGAGAGTTTGACTTCTTCTCTTCCAATCTGTATCCCTTTAATTCCTTGTTCCTGCCTGATTGCTATGGCAAGAACTTCCAACACTATGTTGAATAGTAATGTTGATAGTGGGCATCCCTGTCTAGTACCTGATCTGAGTGGAAATGCTTCCAGTTTTTCACCATTGAGTATGATGTTGGCTGTAGGTTTGCTATATATAGACTCCACTATCTTCAGAAATTTTCCATCTATTCCCATTTTTGTAGTATTTTGATCATAAAGGGATGTTGTATTTTGTCAAAGGCTTTCTCTGCATCTATTGATATGACCATGTGGTTTTTGGTCTTGCTTTTGTTGATGTGGTGGATCACATTGATTGATTTACGTATATTAAACCAACCTTGCATACTTGGGATAAACCCCACTTGGTCATGATGAACAATCTTTTTGATATACTGCTGTATCCGGTTGGCTAGAATTTTGTTCAATATTTTCGCATCTATGTTCATCAGAGATATTGGTCTGTAGTTTTCTTTTTTGGTTGTGTCCCTGTCTGCTTTTGGTATCAGGGTGATGTTGGCTTCACAGAAGCTGGCAGGGAGTATTCCAGTGTCTTCAATCTTCTGGAAGACTTTTAAAAGTAGAGGTATTAGTTCTTCTTTGAAGGTTTTGTAGAATTCATTTGTAAAACCATCTGGTCCAGGACTTTTATTTTTGGGAAGATTTTTGATAACTGTTTCAATTTCATTAGCTGTGATGGGCCTGTTCATGTTATCCACTTCCTCTTTACTTAGTTTTGGAAGTTGGTAGGTATCTAGGAAATCATTCATTTCTTCCAGGTTCTCTAGCTTGGTGGCATATAGTTGTTCATAGAAGCCTCACATGATATGTTGAATTTCTGCGGTGTCTGTTGGATATCTCCTCTTTCATTTACTATCCGATTTATTTGGGTCTTCTCTCTTTTTGTTTTGTGAGTCTGGCTAAAGGTTTGTCAATTTTGTTTACTCTCTCGAAGAACCAACATTTACTTTCATTGATCTTTTGTATGGTTTTCCTATTCTCAATGTTATTTATTTCTGCCCTAACTTTAGTGATTTCTGTCCTTCTGGTTGCTTTAGGATTCCTTTGTTGTTCTTCTTCTAGGTCTTTAAGATGTGCAATTGGGCTGTTTATTTGTGCTTTTTCTTGTTTCCTAATGTGTGCTTGTATAGCTATGAACTTCCCTCTTAGGACTGCTTTAGCTGTGTCCCAAATATTTTGATAGCTTGTGTCTTCATTTTCATTGAACTCTCGAAACATTTTGATTTCTTCCTTGATTTCCTCTTTGACCCAGAAGTTGTGAAGAAGTGTACTGTTGAGCTTCCACATTTTGAGACTGTTACTAATCTTTTGTTGATTGTTAAGTGTTAGTTTAATTCCACTGTGGTCTGAGAAGATGCTTGGGATGATTTCAGTGCTCTTGAATAGGCTGATGCTGTCTTTGTGGCCTAACATATGGTCTATCCTTGAGAATGACCCATGTGGATTTGAGTAAAATGTGTATTCCAGTTTCTTGGGATGATTGACTCTGAAAATGTCCAATAGTTCTAGTTTATCTATCTCTTCATTTAGCTCCCTTATGTCTTTACTGATTTTCTTCCTGGATGATCTGTCAAGTTGAGAGAGTGCGGTGTTGAAGTCCCCTACTATGATTGTGTTACTGTTAATATATTGCTGTAGCTCTTTCAGTAGAAGTTTGAGGTATTTAGATGGCTTCTCACTGGGTGCATAGATGTTAATAATTGTTAAGTCCTCTTGATTGACTGATTCTCTGAGCATTAAGTAGTGTCCATTCCTATCTTTTTTAATCTTATCTATTTTAAAGTCTATCATGTCAGATATGAGAATAGCTGTTCCTGCCCTTTTTTGTGGGCCATTGGCTTGTATGATAGTTTTCCATCCTTTCACTTTAAGTCTGTGTTTGTCTTGTTGAGTTAGGTGAGTTTCCTGTAGACAACATATTGTTGGATTGTGTTTTCTGATCCATCTTCCTACTTTGTGTCTTTTAATAGGTGAATTCAGGCCATTGACATTTATTGATATTAAAGATTGAAGATATTTTAACGCCATTCTTGTAGAGTTTTAGAGTGTTTTGATATATGTCCTATTTGTGGTGGTCTGGTTGTTTATAGGAGACCTTTCAGAACTTCTTTCAGGGCAGGCTTGGTGATGGTTGCTTCCTTAAATTGTTGCTTGTCTGAGAAGGTTTTGATGCTTCCATCTAGTCTGAATGACAGTCTAGCAGGATATAGTATTCTTGGCTGAAAGCCTTTCTCATTGAGCACTCGATAGATATCTCGCCATTCTCTTCTGGCCTGTAGTGTTTGTATGGAGAAGTCTTCTGCTAATCTTATGGGTTTTCCTTTGTAGGTGACTGTTTTTCTCTTGCAGCCTTGAGGATCCTTTCTTTATCCTTATTCCTTTCCATTCTAAGTATGACATGTCTTGGTGTCTTTAGGTCTGGGTTAATTCTGTTTGGGACCCTCTGGGCTTCTTGAATCTTTATGTCTTTGATGTTGTCTAGACTAGAGAAGTTTTCAGCTATTATGGCCTGGAGAATGCTTTCTTCCTCTCCTTCTCTTTCTTCCTCTGGTAAGCCAATAATGCGTATATTGTTTCTTTTGTAGTCATCCCATAGGACTCTGTTGTTGTTTTCAGCATCTCTTAATCTCTTTTTGAGATCTCTTACTTCTTTTTTAGTTGTCTCTAATTCATCTTCAATCTTGCTAATTCTGTCTTCAGCCTCATTGATTCTATTCTCTCTTCCCTCTACTGCTTTCTGGAGTTCATCTATTTTGTTGCCCTGCTCTGATACTGTTTTAGCTTGTTCAGCTAGTTGCATTCTTAGCTCAGCGATTTCAGCTTTCAGCTCTCTAATAACCATGAGATTATTAGAATTTTCTTCCATATTCTCATTTGTTGTTCCTGCATTTCTGATTACAATTTTTTCAAATTCTTTACTCACTCCTGTTATTATTTCCTTAGCTAATGTTTGGATGTTGAACTCGTTGTTTTGTGCTTCACCCTCTGGAGGACTTTTAGCTGGACTCTTGTCCTGGTTCGAGTCTCCAATATTTTTTCTTGTTGTTTTAACCATTTTATATATTATGTTATGAGGTCCCTTTATCAGTACTTTTCAAATTATTGATCACTATTGCCTGGATTGACTTGTGTCTAAGTAAGTTAATTAAAGGGTTTACAGTGGTGGAAGTTAACAGTTTTTTTCAATCCCTGAGTTGGAGCTCAGTGGTGTAAAAGCCTCTTTTCTTTTTTCTTCCCTGTAGGCTATGGGAGCCTGAGGGCTTTTAAACTATCAATAGGCTTCTTAGCTTAATCACTGACTCCTGACCAAGAGATAAAGCAGGGTGTGGCAGAGATAATCCAGTGGTTATGCAAAGAGACTTTCACTGCCCCTCAGCTATGCCACCGAGGTATAGGTCTTCTCCTGAGTTTCCCGGTTAGATCTCTGTTCCCTGGTGTCCCTCCCTGCCACTGCTCCAGATTCTGAGGGTAGTAGCAATGGAGACTCAGAGCTGCACTTGGTGAGTCTCTGGGGAGTCCTCTCCTCCCTTAAGTTGTCCCCTTGTTGGTGGAGCAGACTGGAGGTGGTGTCTCAACTGATAAACTGCTGAACTGTTAGCAGTCACTTAATCTCTCCTTAGGCTCCTCTCTCCTCTCTGTCACCAGCCACATGTGTTTGTACTCACGGGTGATTTACTGGGTTCCTGTGGTCATTCTAGTCCTGTCTTGTTTCAGTCCCAGGTGGTCTCCTTTGGTATTCCTAGTTGATCCAGGAGAGGAGATACTACGTGCTTTTAAGAGAAATACACCATCAACTTTGCATCTTCTACTGTCTTTTAAATAGTCATGTACATGACAGTCACACACGGACAGTGGTGTTGGCTACATCTCATTGGTATTCTTATTGGAAAAGATACTGGCATCCTCGGAGTCCGGATGTAGCTCAGTGGGTTAAGCACACATGGCACAAAGCGCAACAATCAGCAGCAAGAATCCCAGTTCGAGCCCCCAGCTCTGCTTCACAGGCGGGGAAGCGGGTCTGCAGGTGTCTGTCTTCCCCTCCTCTCTCCATTTCTCTTTTCCCATTCCAACAACGACATCAACAATAAAAACCAACAAGGGCAACAAAAGGGAATAAATAAATGTTTCTTTAAAAAGAAAGAAAGGAAAAAGATACTGGCATGCTTAATGGTTCAATTATTGGTTAAATACTTACAAATTGCCCCGTCCTTCAGAAATTTCAGAGGAATGAGAAATCAAGAAATCAAGAAGCTAGACTACTGAGGGTATCGGAGGATACTGATAACAAGCTGAGACATAGGACTTTGTCTTTAAGATTTTTCTTCCTTTCTTCAGTCTGTACCTTTAGCTGAGCAGTAACACGGCCCTAATGACAATGAAGGGACTTTGCGCTCCCTTGGTCTCCGTAGACCCTGGCTCTATCCTAGGTGGCCATTACAGCACGAATCTGTAAATCTACAAAGAGATGGAAAAAGATGGCAGTCTCAAACCAATCCTGGTCCTTGGTAGCTGGAAGAAGGACTTAGAAATCAGAAATAAAATGATTCTGAAGAGGATCATTTGTGACTCGTTAATCCGTGTGATTTCTGATGCTCATTATCACTGAAAATTGAGTTGGCTAAGTCTGTTTAACTTTAGTGATTGAGGATCAGTGTTAGGATTTGATGGTCTGGGGGACGGAGAGGGATAAAAAGATTGTGCTTAGCTGTCTTCCCACTTCCACTCCCACCCACAGCTCTTTGTCCTTGGGCAACAAATAGTTCTGCTTCTCCTGTGAAACACTGGCAGAGAAGTGCACAGAGCAGTGTGCAGTGCAGGAGAGCTATCTGCCGATTCTGAGCCACCAGATCCAACTCCATCAGTGGTGACAGGCATGGCCGTACTCAGTGTCAAGAAGCACAGGGGAGACACCTCTGCAGGCTCTTAGTGGCTGATCTCTCTCTCTCTTTCTCTCTCTCTTTCTCTCTCTCTCTCTTTCTCTCTCTCTCTGTCTCTCTCTCTCTCTCTTTCTCTCTCTCTCTCTGTCTCTCTCTCTCTTTCTCTCTCGCCTCCAGGGTGATTTGTAACGCCAGCACTACAAATCCATTGCTTCTGGCAGCCATTTCTTTATTTGTTTTATTGGATAGGACAGAAATATTGAGCAAAGAAGGGGAGAGAGAGAGAGAGAGAGAGATGGAGAGACCAGCACACCTGCTTATCTGCTTGTGAAGCAACCCCCCTCCTCCCGCAGGTGAGGAGTCAGGGGCTTGAACTCAGATCCTGGTGTGGGTCCTTGCACTTCATACTAAGTACACTTAACCAGGTGTGCCATTGCCTGCCCTCGTGGCTGATATCTTTTCAAATCCAAGTAGAAGGACAACTTAACAGGTATGTAAAACTATTTTAAATTGACAACAAGCATCTCGTCAGACTTATCTTTGTAGTAGTACTTCTTTTTCAAATTTTTAAAAATATTTATTTGTTTTCCCTTTTGTTGCCCTTGTTGTTTTTCATTGCTGTTATAGTTATCATTGATGTTGTCATTGATGTCATTGTTCTTGGATAGGACAGAGAGAAATTTAGAGGGGGAGAGAAGACACCTGCAGACCTGCTTCACCGCTTCTGAAGCGACTCCCCTGAAGGTGGGGAGTGGGGGGCTCAAACCGGGATCCTTTCGCTGATTGCACGAGCTGAGCTTAACCCATTGTGCTACCACCGGACACCTTGTAGTAGTAATGCTTAGTGCTGGTGAGCTCTGGCACACCACCAGATTCCTGCTGTGCCATCTTCTTTCTTCAAGTTTTCAGCCTAGATGTGGTGACAGCTTCCCATGGGTGCTGGTGCCTGGGTGCCTCACTTCATTGACTCTTCACTCTGCCCGCTGCTTCTGAACTTCTTTTCAAAATGTCCAAATGAGAGCTGATCAAACAGCTCACTTGCATAGTGTGCTACTTAGCCATGTGTGCAACCCAGCTTCAGGAACAGCCCCTCCTGCATTTAAAAGATTTCTTTATTGGGGATTAATGGCTTACAGTCGACAGTAAAATACAACAGTATGGGGAGTCGGGTGGTAGCGCAGCGGGTTAAGCGCACATGGCGAGGGGCACAAGGATGGGCGTAAGGATCCCGGTTGGAGCCCCCGGCGCCCCACCAGCAGGGGAGTCGCTTCACAAGCTGTGAAGCAGGTCTGCACGTGTCTATCTTTCTCTCCCCCTCCCTGCCTTCTCCTCCTCTCTCCATTTCTCTCTGTCCTATCCAACAACAGCAACAACAACAACAATAATAACCATAACAATGATAAAACAACAAGGGCAACAAAAGGGGAAAAAATGGTCTCTAGGAACAGTGGATTTGTGGTGCAGGCACCTAGCCCCGGCAATAACCCTGGAGGCAAAAAAAAAAAAAACCAAAAAAAAAAAAACCAGTATGTACATGTATAACTTTTCTCAGTTGTCTACGTTTCCATTCAACCCCCACTAGGTCCTCCTCTGCCATCATGACCCAGGATGTGAACCCTCCCCTCCACCCCCAGAGTCTTTGACTTTGGTGCAATACACCAACTGCAGTCCAAGTTCTGCTTTGTGTTTTCCCTTTGCTCTTTTTTTTCAACTTCTGTCTATGAGTTGGTTCATCCCATAGTCATACTTCTCTTTCTGGCTGTCTCACTCAACATGATCCCTTCAAACTCTATCCAAGATGAGGTGAAGAAGGTGAATTCACCATTTTAATGGCTGTATAGTACTCCATTGTGTGTATATATACCACACTTTCTTAGCCACTCATCTGTTGTTGGATACCTGGGTTGCTTCCAGGTTTTGGCTATTACAAATTGTGCTGCTATGAACATAGGTGTACACAGATCTTTCTGGATGGGTGTGTTTGGTTTTTTGTGGCCCTCTAGCATTTAAGGAAGCTACAGTTCTCTTTTACTCTATCTTTCTGTCTCTATTAAAAAAAAAAAAAAGAAAAAACTGGGACCAGGTGGTGGCACATTCTTTAGAGCACACCTATTATCGTATACAAGGATCTGGGTTCAAGCCCCCTGCCAGAGAAACAGGGCAGCTTCATGAGTGGTAAAGAATTTAAAAAAAAAAAAAAGTGCAAGGGTCAGCGTAAGGATTCTGGTTCGAGCCCCCAGCTCCCCACCTGCAGGTCTTCAGGTGTCTGTCTTTCTCTCCCCCTCTCTATCTTCCCCTCCTCTCTCCATTTCTCTCTTTCCTATCCAACAACGACAACAACAATAATAACCACAACAATAAAAAAAAACAAAGGCAACAAAAAGGAATAAATGAAATAAGTATTTAAAAAAAACAACAACATTGTCTGGAGTGATAGATTCATCATGTAGGCGTGAAGCCTCAGTGATAACCTCAGTGGCAATTAAAAATACTAATCTATTAAATTGAAATATCAAACCAGAAAAGTGCAAATCAGTGTGCCTTCCCCCTCCTCCTGAGCCTGTCTGCCTCAGACATTCATCGTGAACTGGCTCTCCCCCCACACCTTCATTCATTTAGTAGGTCTCTTCCTTCTGCACCACCAAAGCTGACCGTCAGGTACGCTGCTCTGTTGAGATTACGCTAAGACGCTTGGGCTCCTTCTAAGTGGGCTGCCTTCACGGATGCATTTATCCTGTTCTCTCTGAATTTGTGCCTTACCTTTCCACAGCCGGAGGCTCCCTGAAGTCACTGCTATCTTTATGATTTGTGTATCTTGGTGCTCTACATAGTGCTTCAACAGGGAAGAACATCATGAAATGATTCCTAAACAATGATTAAAAACAAGTGTCTTATTTCCTCTGTTGATTTGTTTCTAGGTCAACTTTCTGGCTCGTCAAAATTGAAGTTTCATTCTTGCCAGAACTTATGTAACATGATATCCTTTAATTCATATTTACATCACAGTAGGTTTTTACCAAAGTAATGCACTCAACAGTTGAATAAATGACTATTTATAATTCAGATGTTTAACAATTTTTGTAAATATTTATTTTATTTCATGAGATAGAGTTGAGGGCAGGCGGTGATGCACCTGGTTAAGCGCACACATTACAGTGAGCAAAGGACCCGGGTTCAAGTCCTTTGTCCCCACCTGTAGGGGGAAAGCCTCACAAATGATGAAGCAGGACTGCAGCTGTCTGTCTCTCCCCCTCTCTACCTCCCCCTCCATTTCTCTCTGTCTCAATCCAACAAATAAATAAATAAAAATTTAAGAGAAAGAGAGAGAACCAGAACATTACCATGACATATTTGGTGCTAGGGATCAAACTCAGGACCTCACACACGGGCAAGTCCTGTGTTCCACCACTGAGTTTTGCCTTTCCGGCCACTGGTGTTAAAAGTTTGAGGAAGTAGACCAGAAACTATCAAATACTTAGAGGAAAACATTGGTGGAACACTTTTCCACTTAAACCTCAAGGACATCTTTGATGAGACAAACCCAATTGCAAGGAAGATTAAAGCAGAAACAAACCAATGGGACTACATCAAATTAAAAAGCTTCTGCACAGCCAAAGAAACTATCACACAAACAAAGAGACCCCTCACAGAATGGGAGAAGATCTTCACATGCCACTAGTACAGCCACAGGCCCTTTGGAATATAACTAAAATATGCCTACTAGCTATCTACAAAATGGAGCCCCCCCCCCCCCCCCGTAACTCTTCATCTGCACTATTCCAGCCTTTAGGTCCATGACTGTTCAACAATTTGTTTGGCTTTGTATGTTAACTCTCTCTTCAACCACCAGGTTCCAGATGCTAGCATGATGCCGACCAGACATCCCTGGACAGACAACCTCACCAATCTGTCCTGGAGTTCCACTTCCCCAGAGCCTTTCTTCACTAGGGAAAGTGAAAGACAGGCTGGGAGTATGGATTTACCTGTCAATGCCCATGTTCAGTTACAGAAGCCAGACCTTCCACCTTCTGCATCCCACAGTGACCTTGGGTCCATACTCCCAGAGGTTTAGAGAATAGGAAAGCTGTCAGGGGAGGGGATGGGATACAGAATTCTGGTGGTGGGAATTGTGCTAAGCTGTACCCCTTTTATCCTATGGTTTAGTCAATGTTTCCTTTTTATAATAAAAAATTAAATAGATAAAAAGTGGGAGTCGGGTGGTAGCACAGCGGGTTAAGCGCAGGTGGCACAAAGCGCAAGGACCAGCGTAAGGATCTAGGTTCGAGCCCCCAGCTCCTCACCTGCAAGGGAGTTGATTCACAGGCGGTGAAGCAGGTCTGCAGGTGTCTGTCTTTCTCCCCCTGTCTCTGTCTTCCCTTCCTCTCTCCATTTCTCTCTGTCCTATCCAACAACGATGACATCAATAGTTACAACAAGGGCAACAAAAGGGAATAGTAAATAAAAATTATTATAAAAAAAAAGTTTAAGGAAGGGCGGGTCTGGTGGTAGCACAGCAGGTTAAGCTCATGTGGTGAGAAGTGCAAGGACCAGAGTAAGGATCCCGGTTCTGGCCCCTGGCTCCCCACCAGCAGGGGAGTCGCTTCACAAGGCCAAGAAGGTCTGCAGGTGTCTATCTTTCTCTCTCCCTCTCTGTCTTTCCCTCCTCTCTCCATTTCTCTCTGTCCTATCCAACAAGGAAAACATTAACTACAACAACCATAATAACTACAACAACAGTAAAATAACAAGGGCTACAAAAGGGAAAATAAAAAAAAATACAAAAAAAAGTTTAAGGAAATTTAATGTCTGTGTTGGTGATGATATTTTTCTTTCTTTTTTTGTATAGAACATAATCATGCTGTAAGTTATCTATTTTGGAAGCATAACTTTTTCTTTGCATCAGAAAAGCAATTACTATGTCACATTGTACGTTGATTTAACTGAGTATTGTTTTTTTTTTTAACCGTTTTTTACCTATAAATATAAAAATTAAGACAGTGATGTAAGAGTCACATCTTTCTTCCAGGTAATGCCACCATCTGTGTGTTTTCCGTAGCTAGGGGAGGGAGAGGGCGGGTTTCTCCTCCATTCTCTGTGTGTTTCCTCAGTTTTAGCAGAGACGTTTTCTGTAATTGGTTTTCCACATTTGCCAAGAGTCTGTTTCCTCTTAACATTCAACATGCTTAACAGAAGTCTTGTTAAGTATTCCAAAAATAATAAAACCGGTCCCAAACATGGAAATAATTCGTACACAACACATTGGCTTTCTGTAGTGACTTTGGTTTTATTAGTTTTTTTCATATTAATTTTTAGTGTCAAATCATGTGGTAGAAACAAACAAAAAAAAAAGAGGAGGAGAAGAAGAAGAAGGAGGAGGAGGAGGGGGAGGGGGAGGGGGAAGGGGAGAAGGAGGAGAAAGAGCAAGAGCAGGAGAAGAAGGAGGAAGAAGAGAAGGAGGAGAAAGAGGAGGAGAAGAAGAAGGAGGAGGAGGAGAAAGAGGAGAAGGAGAAGAAGGAAGAGAAGGAGGAGAAGAAGGAGGTGCAGGAGGAGGAGGATTTCTCCACAGCAATAAAGTCTATTGAAAAATGCAGCCATGTGGTACAGGAGGTGGTGCAGTGGCTAAGGCAATAGACTCTCAAGCCTGAGGTCCCAAGTTCGATCCCCGGCAGCACATGTACCAGATGATGATGACGTTCTTTTTCTCCTCCTATATTTATCATGAATAAATAAATAAATTCTTTTTTTAAAAATGCAGCCATTCATTGCATTGTGTGGAGGGTGAAAGCCATGGGCACAGAGGCTGCAGGGACAGTGTGGCCATCTCAGTGTCCAGCGCTTGGGGTGAGGGATGTTAAGTGAGGGTTCCAGTGAGACTTAAGGCTGTGCTCTCAGGAAGATCACAAGCTTATTTGAAGTTTATGCTTCAGCTACATCAGTAAATCTGTTCTTAATCAAAGGCACTCCTTTTCTCACATTGTCAGATGTCAACATAAAAAAGCACTTCATCTGCACTACTCCAGCCTTTAGGTCCAGGATTATTCAACAGTTTGTTTGGCTTTGTATGTTAACTCTCTTTTCAGCCACCAGGTTCCAGATGCCAGCAGGATGCTGACCAGACTTCCCTAGACTGACGACCCCACCAATGTGTCCTGGAGCTCAGCTTTCCCAGAGCCCCACCCTACTAGGGAAAGAGAGAGGCAGACTGGGAGTATGGACCGACCAGTCAACGCCCATGTTCAGTGGGGAAGCAATTACAGAAGCCAGACCTTCCACCTTCTGCAACCCACAATGACCCTGGGTCCATGCTCCCAGAGGGGTAAAGAATAGGAAAGCTATCAGGGGAGGGGATGGGATACGGAAATCTGGGAATTGTGTGGAGTTGTACCCCTCTTGTCCTATGGTTTTGTTAATGTCTCCTTTTAAAAATAAATAAATGAAAAAAAAATTTTTTAAAACTTAAAAAAAAGCAACGCAAGCTTCTATTTTATTTCACCCACCATCACTCCTAAAATGATATTTACAATATCCCAACAATACATCTCCTTACTTTAACAGTTATATTTGATGAGAAAAAAAAAATCAGGCCATCTTTTAAGTGATTACTTATTTATTTTGCCTCCATTTTCTGGGGATTGGTGCTGGCACTATGAATTCACCACTTCAAGCATTTTTTTTTTTCCATTTTCATTTGACGGGACAGAGAGAAATTGAGAGGGGTGGGGGAGATAAAGAGGGAGAAATAGATAGCTGCAGACCTACTTCACTGCTTGTGGAGAATCCCCACTGCAGTTGGGGGGGGTGAGGGCTCAAACCTGGATCCTTGTGTGTAGTACTGTGTGCACTTAACCAGGTGTGTGCCACCACCTGGCCCCCTAAGTGATTACTTCTTCATCACCACCACTACAACCATCTTCTTATTGAGTTAAGGCTTTTTTTTTTTTTGCCACTAGGGTTACTTACTGGGCCTCAGTGCCTACATTGATGACTCCATTGCTTCTGGTGGTCATTACTTTTCCCTTTTTCTTCTCTTTTTTTTGCCTCCAGGGTTATTGCTGGGATTTGGTGCCTGCACCACAAGTCCACTGATCCTGGAGGCCATTTTTTCCCCCTTTGTTGCCCTTGTTGTTTTATCATTGTTGTGGTTATTATTGTTGTTGTTGGATAGGACAGAGAGAAATGGAGAGAGGAGGGGAGACAGAGAAGAAGAGAGAAAGACAGACAACTGCAGCCCTGCCTCACCACCTGTGAAGCGACTCCCCTACAGGTGGGGAGCCGGGGGCTCGAACCGGGATCCTTACGCCGGTCCTTGTGTTTCGCACCCACTGCGCTACCACCCAACTCCCGACTTTTCCCTTTTTCTTTGATAGGGGGTGAGAGACAAAGATGGCGAAGAAAGGAGACACAGAGAGAGGAGACACATCTGCAGCACTGTCCCACTTCTCTTTAGGCTTCCTCCCTGTAACTGGGGAGAAAGGACTTGAACTTTTCACATTGTAACATGCACTCTAGTGGGAATGACCAAGGTGCTCCCTTGTTAAAGCATCTTTAAATATTCAGGGCAGGGAGCCGGGCGGTAGCGCAGCGGGTTAAGCGCACGTGACACAAAGTGCAAGGACTGGAGTAAGGATCCCGGTTCGAGTCCCCGGCTCCCCCACCTGCAAGGGAATCGCTTCACAAGCGGTGAAGCAGGTCTGCAGGTGTCTATCTTTCTCTCCCCCTCTCTGTCTTCCCCTCCTCTCTCCATTTCTCTCTGTCCTATGCAATAACAACAATTAAAAATAAATAAATAAATATATATTCAGGGCATCTGGACTTAGGAAATCTTTAAAATCCCAAAGAGAAATCAGCTGACAAGCAGAGAAGTGTGGCGCTGCTTGCAAGACCTCTTATGATTGTGTGCAAGGCATTTTTGCTATTTCTGCATTAGTAATTTCCAAGGCAAAAGATAAGACTTGAGCAATAAAAAGAAATAGGCATGGTGGAGAGCTATTGCTCTCTGTGTCATTGTCTAAGTATAGCACTGGCGGGATTCCACCCACTGATTCACATCCAAGTGTGGGAACCCTACTTTGTCCTTTCTTCAGATTTAGTTCTTGCTGTCTCCTAAAAGGTCCCACTGCTTCCCATCGGTCCTGGATGGGCGTCGGATGAAAAATCTGGGTGTCCTCAGTGTCTGAGATTCACAAACATACAGAAAGTCTAAGACTGAATTTCAAACGCAGAGGCTCAAGCTTTATCTGGAACATTGGAATCGGAATCTGCATCTTAACTAGACCCTGGAGGACCGTGGGCATTGTTTGCTTACGGCGCTCCTACATGACCATAAACCAAGAATGTCATGGCCTGGGAGTTAGTAGAAAAACCCTTGTCGGGGGCCAGGCAGTGGTGCACCTGGTTAAACGCACACACCGCAGTGTGAAAGGATCAGGGATCAAAGCCCCTGGTCTCCACCTGCAGGGGGAAAGCTTCACAAGTGGTGAAGTAGATTTGTAGGCTTCTTTCTCTCTCTCCTTCTCTATCACCCCTTCACTCTGAATTTCTCTCCATCTCTATCCAATAACAAACAAATAAAATTTAAAAGAAAGAAAGAAAGCCCTTGTGTGTTACATGTCCTTTTTACACGTGTTTATACGGAATGGAAGTATTTGAAAGGGTAAGTAGATTTGAAAAAGAATATGGGGACTAGGGAGACAGCCTAATAGTTCCGCAAAAGACTGCCAATCCTGAGGCTCTTAGGTTCCAGGTTCAATCCCCAGAACCACCATAAGCCAAAGATGAGCAGTGCTCTAGTCTCTCTCTCTCCTCTTATTAAAATTAAATCAACAAAACACTTAAAAAGGGGGGGAGAGGAAGATGGGCAGGAGGTAGCACACCAGGTTAAGTGCATATAGTACAAAGCACAGGGACAGTGAGCAATCCTGGTTCGAGCCCCCGGATCCCCACCTGCAGGGGGTAGCTTCACAAGTGGTGAAGCAGGTCTGCAGGTGTCTATCTTTCTCTACCTCCCTTTGTCTTCCCCTCCCCTCTCAATTTCTTTCTGTCCTATCCAAAAACAAACAAACAAAAAAAGCCAGACTTCCCACGTTCTGTAGCCTGTAAATATACTTGTTTTTTAAATTATTATTTTAATCGTTGTGGTTATTTTTATTGTTATTGATGTCATTGTTGTTGGATAGGACAGAGAGAAATGGAGAGAGGAGGGGAAGACAGAGAGAGAGGGGAGAGAAAGACAGACACCTGCAGACCTGCTTCACCGCCTGTGAAGCCACTCCCCTGCAGGTGGGGAGCCAGGGGCTCCAACCGGGATCCTTCCGCTGGTCCTTGCGCTTTGCCATGTGCGCTTAGTCTGCTGCGCTACCGCCCGACTGCCCCGTAAAGATTTTTTTTCTTTATCAAAGAGATAAAGAATAGGTAAGCTTCCAATGGAGGGCAGGGGACATGGAACTCTGGTGGTGGAAACTGTGTGGAATTGTACCCCTGTTATCTTAAAATCTTGTTATTTTTAAGTCACTAACAAAACATTTTAAAAGTTCTCCCTCACATGCATGAGGCTCTGGGTTCAATCCTTGATACTCCAGGGGGACAGGAAGAGGAGCCAAGTGGCCTTGTCCAGGTGGTAAGATTCCAGGTGGTCAGAGAAGAGCTCGCTGATGTCCTGACTCCCACTCTCAAGTCCCCTGCTACAGGCCAAGAGCAGCCAAGGGCATGTCTGGTACTATGCGGGGTAGGCCAGAGTGCTGGGGAGTCTATGTCCCAGGAGCAAACCCTAGCAGGGAACGAGTGTGCCCCTTGCTGGGGTGGAGTTCACCCTTGGTGTTGAGAAGGGGCTCTGGTGCCAACAGGCCTCTACAGTGGGGACAGACCCAGTCACATGTTTTCGTTGCTGTCTCCTCCCCCTTCCTCTGTCTCTTTTCTGCATGTCCTCAGCATGCTTTTGGGGTCACCTCCCTCCTAAACCACTTATACCTCAATCTTGTTTAGGGAACCCAAGCCTGAAAAAATATTTTTTAATTTTTTAAAAAAATATTTATTTCCTTTTGCTGCCCTTGTTGTTTTATTGTTATAGTTATTACTGTTGTTGTTGATGTCGTTGTTGTTGGATAGGACAGAGAGAAATGGAGAGAGGAGGGGAAGGCAGAGAGGAGGAAAGACAGACACCTGCAGACCTGCTTCACCGCCTGTGAAGCAACTCCCCTGCTGGTGGGGCGCTGGGAGCTCGAACCCGGATCCTTACACCAGTCCTTGCGCTTCGCGCCACCTGTGCTTAACCTGCTGCGCTACCTCCCGACTCCCTGAAAAAAAAATTTTTTTAATTAAATTAAAAAATTTTTTTCTTTTTGTTGCCCTTATTTTTATTGTGGTAGTGATTGTTATTGTTATTGATGTCGTTGTTGTCGGCTAGGACAGAGAGAAATGGAGGGGGGGAGACAAAAAGGGGGAGAGAAAGACACCTGCAGATCTGCTTCACTGCCTGCGAAGTGACTCCCCTGCAGGTGGGGAGCCGGGGATTGGAACCAGGATCCTTACTCCGGCCCTTGCACTTTGCGCCAAGTGTGCTTAACCAACTGTTACCGCCCGACTCCCCTGAAAAATATTTAAAAAATTTTTTTTGGGGGGGCTCAGCTCACTCCATGAAGCTGGGAAGCTTTATTGCTCCAGGATAGCGTTGTTTCTGACAGAATAGCAAGTACTTTTTTTTGCTTGTTGGATTTAATACGGGCGGGGGAGTGGGTTGGAGGGAATAGTCAAAGAGAACACAGCTCTGCAGATTGAGGGGGGGCTCGAACCAGAGTCCTGCGGATGGAAGAGCAGGGCACTATTTCACCAATCCCCAATAGCACTATCTTATCAGTTCTGGAAAGTAGTTACTTGTCTTTTCCCAGTTTGTTTGTTCTCTGTAGGGAACAGCCTTACCACATGGAGGGCAAGCTGCGAATTCTTGCATTTTGCCCTCTTCACAAATGTGTGTTGGAAATCAGGCCACCAGTTCAGAGATCTTCATTATTTCACCCTCATTATTTTTATAACTGTGCAGAACTCCATTATGTACTGATGTGGCATAGTTTATAAAAATGATTAGGGCTATTGCTGGGGCTTGATACCTGCACTGTAAAAGAAAGAAAGACAGGCCAACTGCATTTCTGTTGCACCGTTCACAGAGCTTCCCCCTCCAGGTCGGGACTGGCGACTTGAACCCTGGTCCTCCTTCTTGGTAATGTGTACACTCTGTTGGGTGAGCCACTCCCCAGCCCCTAGAACCACTCTTCCATATATGGACACTTAGGTCATTTTTAATTTACTTTGTCATTTCAATAAACGCTGCAATGCAGAAAGTTGTGCATGTGTTTATATATTGTTTGAGGAGATCATCAGTGTACTTCCTAGAACTGGTATTGTTGGCTGGACAGGGAAATACGTTTGTAGTTTTCTTATGTATTGCCAAGTAATTCAGGAGTGTTTCACAACAGAATGTTACTTTATCTGTTTCAGCTGGCCTTTGCTTGGCTTTTTTTTTTTTTTCCTTCAGGGTTATTGCTGGGGCTCAGTGTCTGCACTACAAACCCACTGCTTCTGGCGGCCATAGATATCTATTTTTTCTTCCGTATTTTTTTGGACACGATAGAGGGTGAAAAACACAGACCTACTTCAAGCCTACTTCACCGCTTGTGAGGCGACCCCCCTGCAGGTGGGAAGCAGGGGTTCGAACTGGGTGACTCCGCAGGTTCTTACCCTTCATACCATGTGCGCTTAAGCTGTTACTCCACCGCCCAACCCCTTTACTTCAGTTCTTCCAAGTTTAGACATTTTCCAACTTTTGTATTGTCCAGGTTTTTTAAAAGAAATTATGTTCTGAGGTTTCCGGTTCTTTTGTCCTTTAAAGAGTTGACCTCTTGATTTTGTACAATCTTAACCGTATGTACTACCACCCAAGCCCCAAACTCTTGATTTTGTAAAGCTAACATATACTGAAAATATACACTTCCTATTAATCTTATTTTTCCCTTTTGTTGCCCTTGTTTATCATCATTATTGTTGTTGTTATTGCTGTCGTTGTTGGATAGGACAGAGAGAAATGGAGAGAGGAGGGGAAGACACAGAGGGGGAGAGAAAGACAGACACCTGCAGACCTGCTTCACCTGCAGACCTGCTTCACCGCCTGTGAAGCGACCCCCCTGCAGGTGGGGAGCCGAGAGCTTGAACCAGAACCAGGATCCTTAAGCTGGTCCTTGTGATTCGTGCCATGTGTGCTTAACCTGCTGCGCCACCACCCGGCTCCCAATGTCTTTTCTCATCTCTGAAATTTCACCACTCTGGGTGACTTTTTTGTTTTCCCTTCCAGACAGAGGCAGAAAGGGAAGGAAAGAAACCACAGGACCAAAGCTTTCTTTATCGATGTGGGGTCTGGGCTCGAACCTAGGCGGTGTACATGGCAGCCCCCCCCCCCCCCCAAATCATTGCTCCATCACCCAGGGGTATTTGTTCATGATGTTCCCATATGATGCAAGGTCTCAAACTTGCATGGGAAGGCAGGGAGCACACTTTCTTTTTCTTTTTCTTTTTTATTTATTCCTTTTTGTTGGCCTTGTTTTATTGTTGTAGTTACTCTTATTGTTGTCATTTTTGGATAGGACAGAGAGAAATGGAGAGAGAAGGGGAAGACGGGGAGAGAAAGACACCTGCAGACCTGCAGAGAAAGACACCTGCAGACCACCTGTGAAGCGACTCCCCTGCAGATGGGGAGCCAGGGGCTCGAACCGGGATCCTTACGGTCCTGGTGCTTTGTGCCATACGCACTTAACCCACTGAGCTACACCTGACTCCCGGGAGTACACTTTCATTGGAGATTTAAACTTTCCAAAGACCATTTTTAAAAACATTCCTACTTCTTTACTTCTAAAGTCAATTTAAGTCCTATTTCTATACCAATGCAATACGACGTGGTATGTTCTGCTATGGGGTTAGGCATTATGCTGAACACTGAAGCACATATTAGTGAACTTGTAAGACAGGTAGATGTTAGTTTCCTACCTGTATAGTCTATCCATTGTAATAGGAAGCAGACCTATCTTGCATTATTGTAATGATTTTTAAATTTTCATACAAAGTCAGATCTTACTGATGCCATCCTCACTTAATGTGCTCTAAAGCCAAGCATGATTTTGAGTGACTGGGTATGTTTTGGTATCATTTACACTCCTACTCTTGACTTCTAGAAGTTAAATCAGGACCATTTCCCTGTTAACACTTATTTCAAGATTAAAAATACTTAAGATTAAAAACTGAAGATCCGTAAGGGCATAGTCCAGGAGGTGGCGCAGTGGATAAAGCATCAGACTCTCAAGCATGAGGTCCTGAGTTCAAACCCAGGCAGCACACGTACCAGAGTGATACCTGGTTCTTTCTCTCCTATCTTTCTCATAAATAAACAAATTCTTAAAAAAAAAAACAAAACTGAAGATCCAGTTTAGTTCCTTGAATTATGTACTTGAATTATGCCTCATGTTACTTTTTTTTTTTTTAATTGGAGGGACTAATGGCTTACAGTAGAGTAGATACAGTTGCTGGTACATGTGTAAAATTTTCTGAAAAACACACTCACTCCTAGCCTAGGTCCTCCTCCACCATTATGCACCAAGACCTGAAAGCCCCTGTCTCCCAGAGTCCTTCACTTTGGTGCAGTACACCAAATATATGTTATTCCTTCATCATACTCAAAGTTGTAGTTAGCGTTTCAGGGACCGACTTTCTATCTAATAAACCTGTCCACGCATGTTTTTTTTTATTTTTTATATTTATTTAATTTTATTTATTCCCTTTTGTTGCCCTTGTTGTTTTATTGTTGTAGTTATTATTGTTGTTGTCGTTGTTGGATAGGACAGAGAGAAATGGAGAGAGGAGGGGAAGACAGAGAGGAGGAGAGAAAGATAAGACACCTGCAGACCTGCTTCACCGCCTGTGAAGCGACTCCCCTGCAGGTGGGGAGCCGGGGTTCGAACCGGGATCCTTATGCCGGTCCTTGTGCTTTGTGCCACGTACGCTTAACCCGCTCATTTTCTTTTTTTAAATGGAGAGAGGAGGGGAAGACAGAGAGGAGGAGAGAAAGATAAGACACCTGCAGACCTGCTTCACCGCCTGTGAAGCGACTCCCCTGCAGGTGGGGAGCCGGGGTTCGAACCGGGATCCTTATGCCGGTCCTTGTGCTTTGTGCCACGTACGCTTAACCCGCTCATTTTCTTTTTTTAAATGGAGAGAGGAGGGGAAGACAGAGAGGAGGAGAGAAAGATAAGACACCTGCAGACCTGCTTCACCGCCTGTGAAGCGACTCCCCTGCAGGTGGGGAGCCGGGGTTCGAACCGGGATCCTTATGCCGGTCCTTGTGCTTTGTGCCACGTACGCTTAACCCGCTCATTTTCTTTTTTTAAATGGAGAGAGGAGGGGAAGACAGAGAGGAGGAGAGAAAGATAAGACACCTGCAGACCTGCTTCACCGCCTGTGAAGCGACTCCCCTGCAGGTGGGGAGCCGGGGTTCGAACCGGGATCCTTATGCCGGTCCTTGTGCTTTGTGCCACGTACGCTTAACCCGCTCATTTTCTTTTTTTAAATGGAGAGAGGAGGGGAAGACAGAGAGGAGGAGAGAAAGATAAGACACCTGCAGACCTGCTTCACCGCCTGTGAAGCGACTCCCCTGCAGGTGGGGAGCCGGGGTTCGAACCGGGATCCTTATGCCGGTCCTTGTGCTTTGTGCCACGTACGCTTAACCCGCTCATTTTCTTTTTTTAAATGGAGAGAGGAGGGGAAGACAGAGAGGAGAGAAAGATAAGACACCTGCAGACCTGCTTCACCGCCTGTGAAGCGACTCCCCTGCAGGTGGGGAGCCGGGGTTCGAACCGGGATCCTTATGCCGGTCCTTGTGCTTTGTGCCACGTACGCTTAACCCGCTCATTTTCTTTTTTTAAATGGAGAGAGGAGGGGAAGACAGAGAGGAGGAGAGAAAGATAAGATACCTGCAGACCTGCTTCACCGCCTGTGAAGCGACTCCCCTGCAGGTGGGGAGCCGGGGTTCGAACCGGGATCCTTATGCCGGTCCTTGTGCTTTGTGCCACGTACGCTTAACCCGCTCATTTTCTTTTTTTAAATGGAGAGAGGAGGGGAAGACAGAGAGGAGGAGAGAAAGATAAGACACCTGCAGACCTGCTTCACCGCCTGTGAAGCGACTCCCCTGCAGGTGGGGAGCCGGGGTTCGAACCGGGATCCTTATGCCCGTCCTTGTGCTTTGCGCCACCTGCACTTAACCCGCTGCGCTACAGCCCGACTCCCCCACGCATGCATGCTTTAAAAGTTGATCAAAAATCAATTAAAGACTCAATTAGAGAAGGATTTCATAAACAAGTGTCATCAGCTATCAGGGAATAATAAAATTAGCAAAGAGTAGAAACCATGGACAGTAACACTGCTTTTTCAATTGATGTAAGCGTTCACACAAGAGTAATAGCAGGTAAGATCTGTAAGGAATGTGCTAAGAACTAAATACAAATCCACTACTTACTATTCCTGTAGGCGGAAGACAAAGGTATTGTGATAGGAGTTGTATTTGAGGACTCTTCTCTTTTAAAAAGATTTACTAGCAAGCTAAGGGAGGAAAGGAGGTAGAATAAATCGGAAGAGGGAGGGAGGGAGAGAGAGAGAACACCAGAGCATTCATTGCTCTAGCACATGATGATAGCAAGGACTGAAACTGGGACCCCATGCTTGTGAATTCAGTGTTCTGCCATCTGTGCCGCCCTCCAGGCAACTGGAGGGTTCTTCTTTATGGTCTCTGGGACTTCACCTCTCCAGAGTTACTTTCTGATAGGCAAGTAGACACACACACAAAAATAGATAGCAATGAAGTTTCTTTCCTCCAGTGCAGTTGGGGCTGGGATTGAGTCTGGTTGACTTATACTGAACTTACAAAATGATTTGAGGATGTAGTAGTAAGGGGTAAAGAAAAGCCTCTAAAAAAGTTACAGCAGCTTAAAAATACAATTCAAGGGCAGGGCACTGAACTTGTAAAGCAAGGTCCCAAGTTCGATTACTGATATCCCATGTGCTGTAGTGAAGTTCCGGCCCTTCTCCTCCCTCCCTAGACTGTTAGTAAAGTCTTTAAAAAATGCAAGGGGTTGGGACAGACAGCATAATGGCTATGCAAAGTGATTCTCATACCTGCAGCACCAGAAGCTCCAGTTGAGCAGTGCTCTAGCAAAAAAAAAAAAAAAAAAAAAAAAAAAAGCATCCTACAAAAGTGTCTATAATGAAAATGCTCAAGAAACTAGACTTTTTGTAATTTTGTCTCTAAGGGCTAGTTAAAACAAAACTAAGACAGCTCCAGGCCTTACCCACAAGAGTAATGTCAATTGTCAATGCTTTGACAGAGTACCACTCAGTCTTTAGGAAGATTAGGGGGTTGAGAAAGCTGAGGAAACTTGAGCAAGAAAGCTGGAGTCACTAAGTGAGTTAAAACTAGTTTTATGGGAGTCAGGTGGTAGCGCAGGTTAAACTCACGTGGCACAAAGCATAAGGACCAATGTAAGGACCCTGGTTCGAGGCCCCGGCTCCCCATCTGCTGGGAGTCGCTTCACAGGTGGTGAAGCAGGTCTGCAGGTGTCTGTCTGTCTTTCTCTCCCCCTCTCCGTCTTCTCTTCCTCTTTCCATTTCTCTGTCCTATCCAACGACGACATCAGTAACAGTAACAACTACAACAATAAAAAAGGGCAACCAAAGAGAAAATATTAAAAGAACTTCAGTATTGTGTAGTTGTATAACATTTAAAAAAACGGTAAGTTAAACATTCTGATCCTTTTTAAAAATATACTCAAACACATGTAGAAATTGCAGATACCCCTGGAGGGTTAAAGACTAGGAAAGCTGTCAGGGGAGAGGACGGGATACAGAGTTCCGGTGGTGGGAACTGTGCAAAGTTGTGCCCCTCTTAGCCTATGGTTTTACCAACATTTCCTTTTTTTTTTTTTTTTTAAATTTTTAATTGTATTTATTCCCTTTTGTTGCCCTTGTTATTATTGTTGTTATTATTGTTGTCGTCGTTGTTGGATAGGACAGAGAGAAATGGAGAGAGGAGGGGAAGACGGGGGGGGGGGAGAGAAAGACAGACGCCTGCAGACCTGCTTCACCACCTGTGAAGAGACTCTCCTGCAGGTGGGGAGCAGGGGGTTCGAACCGGGATCCTTACTCTGGTCCTTGTGCTTTGTGCCACCTGCTTAACCTTCTGCGCTATTGCCTGCCTCCCTCCAATGTTTCCTTTTTATAAATAAAAAATAAAAAAAAATTGAAGGTGAACTAAAAAAATACAACTGAAAGTGATGTGGTCATAGGACCACATCCAAAACTGGGGAGAGGAATATTCTCCATAGAAGGGATCTGAAGGGCCAACAAACATGACAAAATGCTCCAAGTCACTGTCAGAAAAATGCAAATGAAGACAATGAGATACCACTTCACTCCTGTGAGAATGTCATACATCAGAAAAGATAGCGGTAACAAATACTGGAGAGGTTGTGGGGACAAAGGAACCCTCCTGCACTGCTGGTGGGAATGTCAATTGGTCCAACCCCTGTGGAGAGCAGTCTGGAGAACTCTCACAAGGTTAGCAGTGGACCTACCCTATGACCCTGCCATTCCTCTCCTGGGGATAGATCCTAAGGAGCCAAACACTCCCACCCAAAAAGATTTGTGTACACCTATGTTCATAGCAGCACAATTTGTAATAGCCAAAGCCTGGAAGCAATCCAGATGTCCGACATCAGATGAGTGGCTGAATAAGTTGAGGTATATGTACACAATGGAATACCACTCAGCTGTTAAAAATGGTGACTTCACCTTCTTTACCCCATCTTGGATGGAGCTTGAAGGAATCATGTTCAGTGAGATGTCAGAAACAGAAAGCTGAATATGGGATGATTTCATTCATAGACAGAAGTTGAAAGGAAAAAAAAAAAGATCAGAAGGGAAAACACAAAGCAGAATTTGGGACTGTAGTTGGTGTATTGCACCAAAGTAAAAGACTCTGGGGGTGGGTGGGAGGGCTCAGGTGCTGGAAGATGACGGCAGAGGAGGACCTAGTGGGGGTTGAATTGTCATGTGGAGATGTTAACCATGTACAAACTATTGTATTTTGCTGTTGACTGTAAACCATTAATCCCCCAGTAAAGGAAAAAAAAAATTGAGGATGAACTAAGAAATACATCTGAATGTGGTCATAGGAACAACGACAACAAGAGGAATACTTTTATACACAGGATTTTATTTCGCACTGCTGTAACAATTTCATTATAGACCAAGGGAGAAAAAGAAAAGGGATAAAACCACCACACTGAGTAAATTACTAAAGCTTTTCTACTTTTTAACAGGATTTTCCATCTGGTAGATTTACTGTCATATCCCCTTCAAAACAGACAAGATGCTTACCATATTTTAAAGACTATAGGTTGCCACTGAAAGAAAAAATTCACACAGTCACTGTACATCAAGGTTGAAAAGCTGTCCTGCATGAACAATAGAAAGCATGTGAATGAAAGGAAAGGAAAACATTATTGTGTTTAAAGGAAGATTACAGTCCTCATCATGTAGCATCTAAACGCGGACATTCATTCTTCTTGGAGTCGCCCGGAAGTTCTCACTCCCGCTCTTTTCACTCTGTATACTGTGTTTTTACCTAACAGTATTCATTAAGGCAAACAAATCCTTTTCTGAAGAGGTCGTAAAGAAATTGTGGACAAATAGCAAACTTTTGGCATTAAAACAGGTTAACACATACATAGCCTTTAGTAATGTACACTAAGCATATTTTTCTTGGACTAGTGACAAGAAAAAAAATGAACATGCTTGTTAACAATGTCAGAAAGTTTAAAATTCAGTGTCCAAGCAATTCCTAACAATGCCTCCGTAGCTTTAAGCTCTAATCAGGGTAGTATTTATGCAAATGCATTAAAGAATTCAAGCTTGGCAAATTACACCCAAGCAGGTTATTAAACTATATATACAGAAAGGAAATGATAAATAGACTTAAAAGAGTCCTTCTGTTTGTCCTTATAGCCTTGAAAACTGACAATCGTTCGAGGACAGTTCTGTAAGATCAAACATTAGGTGACCACAGGTGCTGGGAGACCCAACCACACAGACCCATTTCCAGTCCTCGAGATGACTTTGTAGTGTTGAATACCATTCAGCTTGTAGGTAAGGGTACAAGACAACATTTAACAAAAATAATCACATCAATTGACCGAGAAATCAAATGCAAGTAGATATGAATACCATCTCCAAAATCTGTCTTTTTAAGTGAACATTAACCATTTATTCAAAGTTATACAAGAATTTGAAGGATTAAAGTCTTCTGTGACATAAAGCCATTTCAAACAGTTTCATGTCTCAGCTGAGCAGGAGGGTAAAAGAATGAGTGAGTGGAGGCCCCCACTGGGTAGTGAGTGAGCGGGTAAAACCAGACTCAACAGCAGCCGCCCCCGGCTTGCTGTCCTCCCTGATTGCCTGTGTGTGTGGCATTAGTAGCAGCGTGCTGAGGGCCGATTTTAATGCCATTTGCCTGAAATGAAAAAAGACAAAGGTAATAAATATACTGAATCCCTCCAGATAGTAAAGCTTAACTAAATAAATCTATTTGATTTTTTCATGACACAGATTTTTTAGCAACAAAATATTACCTCTTAAGAGGTATTCCTTATTTTTAACATCCAGAGACACCTCTGGAAGGATACCTGTATCTTTTAAATCGTACAAGGTATGAGGTAATCAGAAACTGGCTAATGTTGCATATAAGGGACTTCTTACAATGTTGACACTATGCAAAACAATCACTGCAAAATGTCCTTAAAGGGTAAAACTTGCAAAGAACAAACAAAAAATCTCCAACAACGACAACAAAACTCCCTTGCTACTCCAACCTTTTCTCTAGACAGTCTCTGTTCCGTGTTGAATCAGCCGTTCAGGCTAAGGGCATATGAGTGTTCTGTGTCATCAATAATTTCTATGATCCCCAAAGACGTGGCAGCCTGCCAAGAACCCACACACAGAGCAGTTCTTTCATTCATCAAACTCACACTTCTGTCTTAACCCTCACTCCCTCAAGTGGATTTTACCTAAAAACACAACACTTTGCGAAAAGTAATACAGTAGCTTCAGAAATTAAGCTCTTAAGGAAACTTTACGTCACAGTAAATCTCAGATTTATAGCGCTTGGCAACAGTAGCAGCCTCGGGGGTTCTGGCACTAGCTCAGTATTGACAGCAGCTGATGTGGTTTCTTTTCGCTCTTTTGACTCCTCTTTAATAAAAAGCATGCCCTATGGCTCATTGGTTTTGCCCCCTCTGGGCTGGTAGCAACTTCTTGAGGAATCGAGGAGTCAGACTTGGCATTAGGCCAAATAAATCGCACGGCCTGTTGGCTCCTGACAGCACGTTGCAATCCCAGCCGCACACAGCACAGAAAAGCAGTCAGCTACTATATGAGACCAGACAGAAACAATGAATGCGCCCTTTTAAGTAGAGGGCCAATTACTATTCAATTTATATGGCATTAGTCTCTGAATGGTACTGCCTTTAAATGAACTCAACGTGTACTGCCGCAGACTAGGCCTAGAAAGGAGTATTTAGGAACTATGTTAAGCTGAATGGGATGAGGGAATCAAGTACTCTTTGGAAACTTTAGGCAAGTTTGACTGCTGTTGGTTTCAGCAAAGAATGCTGAGACAAACGGTAAGAAATCTTATTTACGTAGAGGTCAAGAGGCAGCGTAAAGTCTTCCTAGCTGCAAATGGGGTTTTTCCCTCGGAAGGAATAGCACTGATGTTCATATTAGAAATATGGGCAGAAAAGTCAGTAATATGCCATGGTCATATAAGTACTGTAAGGTAAGTACGAATAAACACAGAGGAGTTTTTAGGTGAAAATGATCTTTGAAGTGATGCTTTCAATTATACACTTTCAAAGCTCTACATAAGTCATAGTGATCAAGAGTAGCTTGAAGTAATATTACAAACCCCCTGTGTCAGCTGCCAATTACCAATGTATTAACTCGCTCTCCTACAAATGTGTCATGCTATGCTGGGAGTAATTTCCAAATGGCGCATTTCCTTCCTTCTTCCTAAACTGCAGAGTTGTGCAGCACGTGCGTTTACACACTAGGAAATTATTCCCCAAAGCAGATGATACCATATGGACGGGTGGAATAAAGTGGATTTTCTTCTCTCTTTGGGGGATTTGTATTATTTTGCATTGCTTGCACAAATGGATATTTTTCCCAAGTAATACTACGCTGCAGTGTAAACACTTAGCTGCCATACAACATAGAACAAAATCTCAATTAGATAAATTATTATCTGCTACTTAAGGTTCATTTTAGGACTTTAAAAAAAAAACAACCCACGAACGATATAATAATTAAAACGCAATTCTAAATTCGTATTAACTGATAGCATCTATGTGATTATACCTCGTTATTAATGTCAAAGACTCCTTCTTGGATTTTTTCATAAATTTCTTTTGCTGTGTTAATAAATGCCTGAAAGGTAAGACAGAAAAATTATCATTTCAATCGATGGAGAAAAAGTATATGACTAAGTTCAGCAGATAAAAACACTCAACAAAGCTGGACTAGAAGGGAAATTCCTCAGCCCGATAAACAGAAAAGAAATATTCACAGCTAATATCATACCCAATGGATGACATATTTTTTTAATCTCGAAAGACAAGACTGTATGTGAACGGTTGTTAGTTTTTAGTACCATCATTCATGATAACCAAGTAAGTGGAACAGCACAAATTTTCATCAATAAACATTCATGAAAACCAAAATGTGGTGTATGACCTTATGATAGAATGAAGTATGTCCAGAAGGCCAGTTCCTGAGAGAAAGTAGGTGGCCGGCAGTCCCGGGTGAGAGGAAGAGGGAGAGGAGGCTGACAATGGCGTGAGATCTCTCTGTACCATGCTGAAATGCTCTGGCCTAAGGAGGGGGGATGCTCTGATATTTGTGAGAATACTAAAAAGCACTGAACTGTGTCCTTTAAAAGGATGACTTTCATAGTATGCAGAATACAGCTAAGAACGATACACACACGGGGGCTGGGCGGTAGCGTAGCAGGTTAAGCGCACATGGCGCCAAGCACAAGGACCGGCGTAAGGACCCCAGTTCTAGCCCCCGCCTCCCCACCTGCAGGAGGGTTGCTTCACAGGCTGCAGGTGTCTGTCTTTCTCTCCCCCCTGTCTTCCCTTCCTCCCTTGACTTCACTCTGTCCTATCCAGCAACAACGATGAACAACAAAGCAACAAAGGAGAAAAAGTGGCCTCCAGGAGCAGTGGATTCTTGGTGCAGGCACTGAGCCCCAGCGATAACCCTGGAGGCAAAAAATATACCTTAAAAAAAAAAAAAAGACACCCCCCCCCCCCCACCACACATATTATAATCCATGATCCAAGAGGTGGAGTGGGAAAGTACCACAATGTGAGAACAGCACACACGGGAAAAACACACACCGACTACGGATACATAAGCCTTCATGTCAGAAAAAGCACTTTTGGAGGCCACTGCTCCACACAAAACCCTTTATACCACCACAAAGTATTACTTAATATACAGTGTAAGAGGAAAATGATCGAACTTAGGAGATAGCATAATGGTTATGCAAAAATTAATAAATAAGTAAAATTTATGCTTGAGGCTCCAAAGGTGCCCGGCTCAATCCTCTGCACCATCCTAAGCCAGAGTTGAGCAGTGCTATGTTAAAGAAAGAAGTAAGTAATAAACGCAATGATGCTTCAGATAAAGAGACAAACGATATCTTCTATTATGCCGAATAAAATTTTCACCCTTCCCATACATCACACTACTAGACAAACAGAGACTCTGAGCATCAACCAAACTAAGCCTCTAAATAAAACAACGAATCCATGAGCACTCTCTATGCAGACTACAAGATATTTAATAAAGTGATGAATAATTGTGGAACAACATAAACTGTTGTATCTAGAGGCTTAATTTGGTTGGAGTTCTGTGACAGAAGGCGCATATAAATCTTGGTTGTAAGTTGGGTCTGAGAGCTTATAATCAATATTGTAAGTTGGGCCTTCAATTAGCATTCTATGAAAATTCATAGAAGGCTAGTCTCCACTATTACTGACATAGACTTAATTCAAATTTAAAAAGTAAACAGGGTTCATGGCGAGGAATGAATCATACCTTTTGTCTTTTCTACACTGGAAACATTTGACTGGTGAACCTGCCACCAGAGCTTTTGTTTCCTAATTAACAGGACTGATATGTTTTCACCTTTAAAGGCCTTACAGCTCCCCAGAGCAATCAATCTCTTGCAGCTCAATTACTGCACCAAGAACATACCAGTCAGTGAAGAAGACCCGGCCGACTGCAGCAGGAGCACAGAGATATGAATATGCATAAACTTTAAGTGGCTGATCGAATCGTCAGAGAGGGTCATGAGAATTCGCAGCAAAATAATGAGAAGAATTAATCACTGCAGATTCACAAGGTACTCAGAAAGTGAGTGCTTTTCATGTGTGCTGGAGTTGAAGCGAAGGGGAAACTGGCTTTTGGCCAAGTATGAATTGATTCACATTCCTCAAAACTGAAACTGTCCTTATATGTACTGAAAAATCTCATTTTATTTCCAGTAACATGTTAATTACCTCGATGATCTTAGAAACCAGACTAACCAATGAAGTCAAATGACCATAAAATTATAGGGCTGGTATCCTTATAGGGTCAATTATGTGTGTCCATTTCACCAAGACATTAGAACTACAAGGTGCCATGAATGAGTTATAATTTCTTATAAATAAGCATCTATAGTATGTCATTGTCAAATGTACCAATTTGTGTAATTTTTTTTCTAATCTGCTGATGAACTACTTTCTTTGTATTTATTTCCCTTTGTTGCCCTTGTTTTATTGTTGTAGTTATTATTGCTGTTGTTGATGTCGTTGCTGTTGGGTAGGACAGAGAGAAATGGAGAGAGGAGGGGAAGACAGAGAGGGGGAGAGAAAGACAGACACCTGCAGACCTGCTTCACCGCCTGTGAAGCGACTCCCCTTCAGGGGGGAGCCGGGGGCTCGAGCCGGGATCCTTCCGCAGGTCCTTGTGCTTTGCGGCATGTGCGCTTAACTGCTGCGCTACCGCCCGACTCCGCTGATGAACTACTTTATCAAGCTGTTTAAGAAAGCTACGCTACATACAAAATTTTACGTCACTATTAGACTTACTGCTTCATTAGTAATACTTCATCAAACACCTTTAAAGGATGGTTGTACCCAGTGGTCTTAAGAAATATTTTATCGGGAGTCAGGTGGTAGTGTAGCGGGTTAAGCGCACATGGCACAAAGCACAAGAACCTGTGTAAGGAAGGATCAGGGTTCGAGCCCCCAGCTCCCCACGGGCAGGGTAGTTACTTCACAGTGGTGAAGCAGGTCTGCAGGCGTCTATCTTTCTCTCCCCCTCTCTAACAATGACATCAATAACAACAACAATAAAAACAACAAGAGCAACAAAAGGGAATAGATAATAAAAAAAGAAATATTTTGTCTTAAGATATACAATTAATTTCATTATGACTGAAATTTAACTTCCTTATATTTTCTTTTATAACTCCTGTCATCTCAATAAAATGGTTTTTGGACAGTGATACATTCACTTTTTTTTAAAATTGCATTTATTAATGAGAAAGATACAAGAAAGAACTAGACATCAGTCTGGTGGTACATGTGTTGCTGGGTATTGATCTCGGGACCTCATGCTTGAGAGTCCAATGCTTTATCCACTGAGCCATCTCCCGGACCACTAAATTCACTTTTTTTTTTAAAAATTTATTTATTCCCTTTTTGTTGCCCTTGTTTTTATTGTTATAGTTATTGTTGTTGTTGTTGATGTCATCGTTGTTGGATAGGACAGAGAGAAATGGAGAGGAGGGGAAGACAGGGGGAGAAAAAGATAGACACCTGCAGACCTGCTTCACCACCTGTGAAGTGACTCCCCTGCAGGTGGGGAGCCGGGGGCTTGAACCCAGATCCTTATGCCGGTCCTTGCGCTTTGCGCTAAGTGTGCTTGACTCGCTGTGCTACCGCCCGACTCCCACATTCACTTGTTTTACAACTCTCTGATTCCATGTGGCAGATGTTGAAACAAGTTATCTTCTATTCTCAGCATAGAATTAGAAAGGATGTTCTATAAATGAACACTTATATAAGCATCACAGCAAAAGTTAGTGTTTAATACACATTAGTAAGTGATAAGTGACCAACTTCAGTGATTCCTCATAATTTACAGGTCCATGTAACAAACGTAGAATGCAGCACATCTGCCTTAAACGTGTGTAACTATCAGCTGAGATCGAGTCCCATAATATAGTGAGCATTAACCAAGTGCTACCAAAGGTGATTAGACCTCAGATAAAACTTCAGAGACACTATGACGCCTTCACACTACGGCTCCTGCTTCACTATGAGCCTTAATTTGAAATTCCTTTCCAGTTTTAGGTATGATTTTAAGGGTAAGGTTTTTATCTATCAGGTCATAAAAAACAAAGCATGAGAAGGGGAGAGGAAAAAGAAAGACAGCCTGTGAGAGAGGCGCGTGAGTCCCAGTGATGATAAGCATGGCAACCTTAGGGCAGGAGGACCTGGGAAGCCTGCCCAGGAAGACGCAGCCTTATGAGACAGCTCACAAATCCTGGTAACAGGATCTCAGTGACGGTGGCCAAGGACCGGAAACTCAGAGGAAACATTTTCAGTTTTATTTTTCCAAGTTTTGCTGCTTACCAGAGTTGAGATTTTATCAGTAGGGAAGTTTTAAAGCACAAGATTCTAGTGTGGTAGTACACCTTGTTGAACACACAAGTTACAATGTACAAGAACCAGTGTTCAAGCCCCTGGTGCCCCCACCTACAAGGGCAAAGCTTCATAAGTGAGCTGTGAAGCAGTGCCGCAGGTGTCTTGCTGGGCTGCATTGCGTCTAATCTCCCTTGTCCTATCGAAAACACCCCCACCAAAAAAAAAAAAAAAAAAAAAAGGAAACAAAACACACACAGCAAAACAAACCAGGCAGCCTAAAGATCACTAAAGGATTCGTGAGACTTAAGTTAAAACTACAAGTAAGAACACTACTCATCTGCATGCCACATTTCAAAACAGACTTCTAGCTTCTTTCCACCCTAAGACCTCTATTCTCATCTTATCTAGTCCTACTGTCTGGCTCCTGTTTATTAGACATTTTGTCCCGCTTTATATCTTAACTGCCTTTCAGTGACCGAGTTGTAGATGCTACTATGAATCCATCCTAAACTTGCTGGGCAGATGACCCCACTAATGTGTCCCAGAACCTCACTTCTCCAGAGCCCTAGCCCACTAGGGAAAGATAGAAACAGGCTGGGGGTGTGGACTGACCTATCAATGCCCACGTCCAGCAAAGATGCAATTACGGAAGCCAACACTTCCACCTTCTACACCCAGTAAAGAATTCTGGTTCATACTCCCAGAGGGGGAGCAATGTTAAAGGCAGATGAGCAGAGGGCTCTGAACTCTAATCCCATCAGGGCCCAGATAGGGAAGAGGAAAAAAGGACATTCATAAATAGCAACAGAGAGTATAGGTGTGACTTAGGAAGGAAGAGAAAAAGGCACCACAGGAAAAAAAAAAAAAAAGGTAAATATAGATAGTTCTAGGAATAATAGTCAACCCCTATCAGTGACCTTGGGAGGACTACTGCAGTTTCCAGGGAAGGGAGCTGGGACCCAGAACTCTGGTGGTGGGAACAGTGTGGAATTAAGACTCCTATTATCTTATAATTTTGTAAATAAATATTAAATCACTCCTCCTCCTCCTCCTACTACTACTAATTAAAAATAAAACTTCAGTTGACTTTGGCTGCGGTTTAACAAGCAGGAGGTTCATTGCATCGAGGGTTACTTAGGCCCATAAAAACTGCAGTGGCAAAACAGGCAAAGAGTCAAAGATCAGCTGGTCATGGTGACAGGGAGCCACGAGTCCGTAAGTTAGTCGCCAGCACTTGGGTACCCGTATTCAGGTCCCGGGGAAGTGTTCTGGCGGGTGTCAGGGAGAAGGAGAGAGGCAAGGGCAGACATTTCCTGCAGACACTCGCTTAAATAACTTTCTACACACCCACAATCCCTTGTGGTTTTGCATAAGACCATCCTATCCTTGTTAGGCTGATGTCAGCCGTATATTCATGTCCCAACAAATAAAAACCAAACAAACAAACAAACAAAACCCCAGAGCATCCTAAAGATCACGAAAGGATTTGTGAGACTTAAGTTAAAACTACTTAAGTAAGAACACTACACTCATCTTATTTTCTACATTTCAAATAGCCAAATCGCAATACTGACAGGCAGATATGTATCTTACCTGTCAGATGTGGATTTTACCTTACATTGATCCAAGGTATCTACTGATTACCAGAACTGGTATTTTTCTAGATACCACAAAAATATATAAGGATGAGAAGGACTGAATTTCTACTGTTGTAGAACCAGAGCAATTTAGTTGGGAGAATGAGTTTCAATTTCCATGGAAGATGCAGGAAAAACAATTTATTCTGATACGAGGAAAATGAGTGACGGGGCAGTGGCACACCTCGCTAAGTTACCGTGTTACCATGCTCAAGGACCTGGGTTCAAGCCCCGGGCCCTCACCTTCAAGGGGAAAGCTTCCTAAGTGGTGAAACAGTGCTGCAAGTGTTTCTGTCTCTCCCTGTCTGGTCTCCTTTTCTCTCAATTTCTCTCGATATGTCCTATCAAGCTAAAAAAAAGTTTTAAGAAAAATCTTTAAAAAAAAAAAAAGTATTCTATTAAAAAAAGTTACATGTGCTATGAAGAACTTTACAGTTGATGAGGGAGAATAAAGGAAAAGGTGAACATAAAACAACATTTTAATTTTATTACGGTTTAACAGTTTTTAAGGCAAAATATGGAAAAACTATCTGCAATGAAGTATTTATGTAACATACTGCCACCTGGTGGTAAAACAAAAACTACAACATACACTGGGTAAGAATTCAAAGACAAATCTCAGCATCTTATGCTGTAAATAACATATTGAGCAGATGGTAGAAAGGGGCGGGGGAGGTAGCACAATGGTTATGCAAATAGCTCTCATGCCTGAGGCTTCCAAGTCCTAGGTTCAATTCCCCACACCACCACAAGCCAGTGCTGTGGTATTTCTTTCTCTTTGCCGCTCTCTTAAAACAAAAAAATTTTAAAAAGGGAAACTATTGGTAAAATGAGTGACTTTTTAGTTTTTTTCTTTTTTTTTAGAAACACAGAGTATAAGACAACCAAGGATGCTCTTTTTCTTCTCAACTGTAAATCAATGCCACAGTAGGTGTCCATCTGTCCAAGTGAGGATAATCTACTATTTACTGAGCACTTATTACAAGTCTGTCTGGTTGAGTGATTTACATAGGTTCTCGTTATTTCTCAGAAGAAATTCAAGGCCTAGCGGCAGAGTACAACAGTTCACCACACACAAGGCCCTGGGTTTAAGCCTAGAACAACACGGGAGCACCATGGATGTGGACTGGTGCTATGGTGACTTTCCCTGTCTCTCATTTCTGAAATAGTTGGTCCAGGAGCAGTGGAATCACACATGTGCAAGGCTCCAATATGGGGGAAAGGTATGCAGAAAGACAATGAAATTACCTGCTTTCAAGAAAATTTGTTTGAGGCTGAAGGTATGCATTAACCAATGTCCATGTCCAGTGGAGAAGCAATTACAGAAGCCAGAAAGAACTCCCACTTTCTGCACCCAGTAAAGAATGGTTCATACTCCCCAGAGAGTATGAAATGATAGGGGAAGAAAACCAGAGGCTCTGTACACTCATTCCACCAGGACCCAAAGCGTTTGTCACAGAAATCTTGTTTATAGACCATCAATGAAAGGGAAATGAATCTGGAAAACTCCAGAGGAAGCCAGGCATGGTTTCACTTATTTGAAAGAGAAAAAGAAAAACACTTGGAAGTAGTAATAGGTGTAGGGGTGAACTAGAAGGGAAGTGTTGGTATGCTTCTAATTCTACTTCTAAAAACCTTTTCTGTTTCATTTGGTTTAAATCCCCCCTACTTAACACTGCATTCTATTTACATAACACTGTATTCTATTTACATAACCTCTGTTAACAAGCACCACCCTCCTCCAGGGCATTGGTGGTTCAGTGGCAGAATTCTTGCCTGCTCCGCCCCCTCTCCTTGTCATACCCTGATTTTCACCAGTCACTTTTCTCTCCACCCTCTCTGCCTCGCATCCTGTTCCCACCCTACTGGGCTAGTATATTTATAAGGACAAGATTGTTTGTAATTTTTAGTTTAGCTTAGCTTGGCTTAGATTGTGCTGTGTCCTGCATGAATAAAGAGATACTGCGTACAACCCAGCCATGAGTCCCAGGTCGTCTGTTACCCGCCTGTGAAGCCAGCCCGTAGAAAACAACAGGGAAGTGAAGGCAAGACCATTGAACACACACACACACACACACACACACACACACACACACACACACACAGAGAGGGAGAGAGAGAGAGAGATATTTAGAATCAGTCCATATCAGTAACCTTGGGAGAACCACAGCAGCTTCCAGTGGAGGGGATGGGACACAGAACTCTGGTGGTGGGAATTGTATAGACCCAGGAGTCGTAGAGCAGCGGGTTAAGCGCATGTGGCGCAAAGAGCAGACCGGCGTAAGGAACCTGGTTGGAGCCCCTGGCTCCCCACCTGCAGGGGAGTCGCTTCCCAGCGGGTGAAGCAGGTCTGCAGGTGTCTGTCTTTCTCTTCCCCTCTCTTGTCTTCCCCTCTTCTCTCCATTTTTCTCTGTCCTATCCAACAATGACGACAACAATAACAACAACAATAAAAAAACAAGGGCAACAAAAGGAAATAAATAAATATTAAAAAAAAAAAGTATACCCCTAGGAGTCGGGTGGTAGAGCAGTGGGTTAAGCACATATGGTGCAAAGGGCAAGGACCGGCGTGAGGATCCTGGTTCGAGCCCCCGGCTCCCCACCTGCAAAGGAGTCGCTTCACAAGCAGTGAAGCAGGTCTGCAGGTGTCTGTCTTTCTCTGACCCTCTGTCTTCCCCTCCTCTCTCCATTTATCTCTGTCCTATCCAACAACAATGACAACAACAACAAAACAACAAGGGCAACAAAAGGGAATAAATATTAAAAAAAAACTTAAAAATCTTTATAAAAAAAAGAACTTTAGGGAGTCAGGTGGTAGTGCAGCGGGTTAAGCGCACGTGGTGCAAAGCGCAAGGACAGGTGTAAAGATCCCGGTTTGAGCCCCAGGCTCCCCACCTGTAGGGGAGTCGCTTCAAAGACGATGAAGCAGGTCTGTAGGTGTCTATCTTTCTCTCCCCCTCTCTGTCTTCCCCTCCTCTCTCCATTTCTCTCTGTCCTAACTAACAACGACGATATCAGTAACAACAACAATAACTACAACAACAATGAAAAACAAGGGCAACAAAAGGGAAAATATAAAAAAATTTAAAAAAGAACTTAATTTTGCAAATCAATATTCAATCACTAATAACCTGCTTGTATGATCAAATTATATCTATAAAGTGATGGAATGGCTAAAGGAGAGGCTTTAGAAGGAAGCCAGACTATCTACATTCATAGCCCAGTGACCCTTCCTACTACTGGTTGTTGTAAACGTCACAATACATCTCTCTCTTTCTCTCCCCCTCTGTCTTCCCCATCTCTCTCCATTTCTCTCTGTTCTATGTAAGAACAAAAAACAAACAAAAAAGATACATTTTGCATATAAAAACATACAAGAATATGTCATGGCCTTTCTTTCTAATGTTTATTATTTTTACTGGATAGACAGCCAGAAATTGAGAGGGAAGGGGGAGATAGAGAGGGAGAGAGTCAGAGAGACGCCTGTAGCCCTGCTTCACCACTTGTGAAGCTTTTTAAACTCCTTCTGCTATCACCCCCTTCCCTCTTGATTTCTGGCTGTCTCTATCCAATATAGATTAAAAAAAAAAAAAACAAAAAACAAGACTGGAACCTAATATTCAGGCCACCAAACTTTGATTCTTATGTTAGGGCCACTCATCTTTCACACAATTCAAAGAAATTTTCATTGATTTTGTTTATTTAGCAGTAAAAGCTGAACATAAAGAGCACATACTTCTCACATCTTTCAACAGACTTCTGTTTTTAAGCCCCCCCCCCCCCCAAGGTTATTGCTGGGGCCCAGTGCCTGCACTACAAATCCACTGCTCCTGGAGGCTATTTTTTCCCTTTTGTTGTCCTTGTTGTTTATCATTGTTGTTATTATGTTTGTTATTGCTGTCGTTGTTGGATAGGACAGAGAGAAATGGAGAGGAGGGGAAGACAGAGGGGGGAGAGAAAGACAGGCACCTGCAGACCTGCTTCACAGCCTGTGAAGTGACTCTCCTGCAGGTGGGGAGCTGGGGAGCTTGAACCAGGATCCTTAACGCCGGTCCTTGTGCTCTGTGTCATGTGTGCTTAACCCACTGCTACTGCTCGGCCCCCTCAACAGATTTCTAGTTAGAAATTATTTTGGATTCCTAAGCTTGTTTTTGGAAGTTTTCTTTTAAAAAAGATTATCTTCCTATGAACTCTTCCTATAAACTGACATCACTCATGTTTAATTAGCAGCATGTGGGCCTAAACAAATCTTGTTCAATTTAGCAGGAAAATTAGGAGAGTTGGGAATTCAAACTATTAAATTACAAAGATTTGGGAGTTATAATATTAAAAAATATATATTTATTTATTTAGTTATTCCCTTTTGTTGCCCTTGTTTTACTGTTGTAGTTATTGATGTCATCGTTGTTGGTTAGGACAGAGAGAAATGGAGAGAGGAGGGGAAGACAGAGAAGGGGAGAGAAAGATAGACACCTGTAGACCTGCTTCACAGCCTGTGAAGTGACTTCCCTGCAGGTGGGGAGCCAGGGGCTTGAACTGGGATCCTTACGTTGGTCCTTGAGCTTTGCGACATGTGCGCTTAACCCGCTGAGACACCATCCGACTCCCAGGAGTTATAATATTTAAGCATTTCCTGTTTCTACTTTCTGTCAGAGATAACTCAGAGATAAATGAATGTATTTAACTTAAAGAATATGGTAGCTACCCCACTAGGGAAAGACAGAAACAGGCACGGACTATGGGTCAACCTGGCAATGCCCATGTTCAGGAGAGAAGCAATTACAGAAACCAGAACCCTTACCTTCTGCATCCCCAAAATTTTTGTAATGGTCCTGCCTTCACTTCCTTTCTAAGTCAATCATACACCTATCACTACTTGGAGTATTTTTCCTTTTTTCCTCTTGTCTCTCAGATAAAGGAAACAGTGCTTGGTTTCCTCAGATTCACTTCCCTTTCATTGATGGTATAAAAATGAGATTTCTGGTGACAAGAGCTTTGGGTCCTAATGGTAGATAGAGTCTCTGGCTTACTTCTGCTCTGGGAGTATGGACCAAAATTATTTATAGCAATTATAGAATAAGCCCATATTGGTGACCTTGGGAGAACTATTGCAGCTTCCAATGGACGGGACAGGACACAGAACTATGGTGGTGGGGACTCTATGGAATTATACAGCATCTCATACACTGGAGCAATGCTCTGGCTTCTCTCCCCCCTCAAGTGAAACTATCTTTCTCTCGGCCCTGGGTCAGACTGATGTGGGAAACAGTTAATTGCACTTATCTTCAAGTTTGGGAGCTACTCTTTGCCCTAATCCAGCTTTCCAGTTATATTCCCACTCTGACTATACCCTCCCAGACAATATTTTAAGCCCATCTCCATGCTGGTTAAGCAAAAATAACTAACGTCATGGGCCCCATGGAACATACCTTAGACCTCCTGGCTTCTTACCACCCTAAAAATCCCTATTCTCAATGGCTTTATTCCTACTTTCTATTTATTTATTTATTTTTAAAGAATATGTTTATTTATTTATTCAGGAGAAAGATAGGAAGAGAGAAAGAACCAGCTATCACTCTGGTACATGTGCTGCTGGGGATCAAACGCGGGACCTTATGGTTGAGAATCCAATGCTTTACCCACTGCGCCACCTCCCGGAGGCTATTTTCTCCCCTTTTGTTGCCCTTGTTTATTGCTGTTATTACTATTATTATTGCTGTCACTGCTGTTGGACAGGCTGGAGACAAATTGAGAGGTAAGGAGGAGACAGAGAAGGGGAGAGAAAGATAAGACACCTGTAGACCTGTCTCATCGCCTGTGAAGCGACTCCCCTGCAGGCGGGATTTCATGCCATGTGCACTCACCCCTCTAGGCTAGCGCCCGGCCCTCTGCTTTCTATTTATGAAACATTTTGTCTTGCTTTAGATCTTTAACTGCTTTCAGCTAACAAGTTGCAGATGCTACTGTGATTCTATCCTGAACTCCTTGGGCAGATGACCTCACCAGTGTGTCCTGGTTCCTCACCTCTCCAGAGCCCTACCCCAATAGGGAAAGACAGAACAGGCTGGAGGTAAGAACTGACCTGCCGATGCCCATGTCCAGCGGAGAAGCAATTACTGAAGCTAGAACTCCCACCTTCTGCTCCCTAAAAAGAACTTTGGTCTACACTCTCAGGGGGAGAAATACTAGGGGAAGGTGACTAAAAGGCTCTGAACTTCAATTCCATCAAGACCCAGAGAGAGAAGAGGAAAAAAAGGAAAGACATTATGTCATAGAGAAGCTGTGGTTCTTATAATATATAAAAAAAAAAAAAATTAAAAAAAGATTTTTTTATTGTTGTGGTTATTATTGTTGATCTCATCGTTGTTGGATAGGACAGAGAGAAATGGAGAGAGGAGGGGAAGACAGGGGGAGAGAAAGACAGACACCTGCAGACCTGCTTCATCGCCTGTGAAGCGACTCCCCTGCAGGTGGGGAACCGGGGGCTCGAACCGGGACCCTCACGCCGGTCCTTGCGCTTTGCACCACGTGCGCTTAACCCACTGCGCTACCTCCCGACTCCCCCAAGCCTCCTTTTTATCTGTCTCTCACCTCTATCTAGAGGAAAGGGGGAGAAAGGCCTCTGAGATAAGTGAGTCATGCATGCACTGAGACCCAACAACGACCCCAGTCACAAAAAACCCAAAACAAACAACAAAACCAAACATGCAAACCAAAAACAAAAAATAAATTTAAGCTGCAGAATTACTGTGATTCATTTTTAGACTCAGAAGTTAAATAGAAAAGCTCCAAGTGTCATAATGACATTTATTCATTACTCACTATTATGAGGACGTTTACTGCCTAGAACTTCACCCCTGCTAACCTCTGGACAGCAGAAGTCTCCAATAGTTGCTTTCTAGAATTCCTCTTTGGCTGCTCTCAGAATTCTTACCCAGATGGTGGGAACTATAGAATCACTCTGTGCAAACTACTTGTTCTCTTAGCCACATTTCTGTTTTTTAATAAAACAGAGTATAGCTTTACTTAGAATTACCTGTCCACTCACCTAGGTATCAGTACATCAACATCACATTCAAAAACCACAAACATGGGAGTCGGGCGGTAGCACAGCAGGTTAAGCGCAGGTGGCACAAAGCACAAGGACCGGCATAAGGATCCCGGTTCGAGCCCCCGGCTCCCCACCTGCAGAGGGAGTCGCTTCACAGGTGGTGAAGCAGGTCTGCAGTTGTCTATCTTTCTCTCCCCCTGTCTTCCCCTCCTCTCTCCATTTCTCTCTGTCCCGTCCAACAACGACGGCATCAATAACAACAACAACTACAACAATAAAACAAAGGCAACAAAAGGGAAAAAAAATAAATATTAAAAAACAAAACCCCACATAGACCATATGCATCCAGAAATTTTCCAACAGTTCAGATTATTTAATGTCTTGAAACATTCCCACATTTCACTACTGTCCTGCCCTCATTCATGCAACATAAAAATATTTTCAGGAAAGTATACGCAAAGATATGTACGTTAAAGTATTTTGACTTTAGAAGAAAGCTAAGAATATGGGTAAAGCATGTCATCTAAACTGAATGCTATCAGGCGCTTCAAAGGGAAGAAGACATCTTTCTTACTATATGATCTTCAAAGATTATCTATCAGCAGTGGAAAAACCATACAAACGCACACCAATAAATTACTATTAAGATGCAGAAATCATTGCTATGAAAGAAAAAGGTGATAAATTTTAAAAGGGCTCCAGGGTTCTAGTTACCTCTTCTACATTGGAAGCGGTCTTGGCAGAAGTTTCCATGAAGATGAGACCGTGTTCTCGTGCAAAGGCTTCACCTTCTTCTTTTTTTACCTCTCTTCTAGATTCTAAATCACTAAATGTGAAAATAAAAATAAAGATGAATTCTTAGTACGTAGTAGTCAACCACATTGTCCCAGGGTCAGAGTGGCTATAGTACACTGCTCAGCTTCAAAGAATCCGACTGAAGATCCTGAACTAGAAACCTACAGGGCTGAAACTAGGAGAACCTAAATGAAACAACCGACCCAAGACCCTGCCTTTGTTTACAGTGATTTCCAAAAGATAAAGACTTCACTAAGATTATTATTTGATAGTGCCTAACCACAACAATGTCTTCATACTTCAGTAAGACTGGGTTGTTCTGTGATTAAGCATTAGTAATACTACTCTACAATATTTTAAGCATCTAAAAATGGGAAAGTAATGCCTGTACACTTTCAACCAGATTTGATGTATTATTTTGACAGATCAATACCAGATTCCTCTTGAGAAATAACATCAGTAGATACTGTCAGAGTCTCCATCTATGTGTGTGACTGTTCCTAACCTCACTCACTCTTGGCCCTTTTACCGCAAAGGCAGGGTTTTGGCTCTTGTATGTGCTTTCATATTCATATGCTCTTAGCCATATAGTGCAGAGAACTTACATTTGTACTTAAACTCCAAATACAATTATGATTCTTAGTAAAACTTGTTAATTTTGATAGTGCTTTTTGGATTTATCTACACATTTCATATATGCCTAGTTTCTTAAATTCCGGCTCTTTCTACGCCACCAGGGAAAGAGAAACAGACTGGGAGTATGGATCGACCTTGCCAATGCCCATGTTTAGCAGAGAAGCAACCTCAGAAGCCAGACCTTCCACCTTCAGAACCCCATAAAGATCTCTGGTATGTGCTCCCAGAGGGATAAAGAATAGGAAAACTTCCAACAGAGGGGAAGGGATATGGAACTCTGGTGGTGGGAACTGTATTCCTCTTACCACACCATCTTGTCAATCATTGTTAAATCACTAATAAAAAAATTAAAAAAGGCTTTTTCTCTGTGTGTGTCAGAAACTTTTTTTTTTGGGACCACTGGAGGCTTTATTCCTGCATGATTACACTGTTTCAGTCAGTTCTTTACTTTTTCTTTTGATTTCAGATAGAGAGGGAGAGCGGGACAGCATAATGGTTACGCAAAGACTCTCATGCCTGAGGGTCTAAAGTCCCAGGTTCAATCCCCCCCGCAATACTGTAAGCCAGAGGTGAGCAGTGCTCTGGTTGAAAAAAGAGAGAGACTAGAAGAGGACTGACATTACAGCACTAGCCTACCATTTAGCAGTCACTAGGCACCATGCAAGGCTCTTCCAAGTGGTGCTGAGGGCTTAAGCCCAGGACCTCAAGCATGAAGTGTGCACTCTCCTGTGTGATGGTCTCCCAGCTCCTAAGACCATCCCAGGACAGTGTTTTTTAAACTTTACCATGACTCAGTAAATTGTTATGACTGTGTTAGAAAGTTACAAACAGGGAGTCGGGCGGTAGCGCAGAAGGTTAAGCGCACGTGGCGCAAAGTGCAAGGCTCGGCTTAAGGATCCCGGTGCCAGCCCCCGGGTCCCCACCTGCAGGCGTGTCGCTTCATAAGCGGTGAAGCAGGTCTGCAGGTGTCTATGTTTCTCTCCCCCTCTCTCCATTTCTCTCTGTCCTATCCAACAACGATGGCATCAATAATAATAATAACTACAACAATAGCAACAAAATGGAATAAATATTTAAAAAAGAAAGTTATACACAATTAAAACAGAATGAAAACTTCAGTGTGTAACATTGCCTCATGATTTTTTTCTGCAGATATACACATATTTTATATACTACGTGATTATGTAAAATAGGTCAAAACAACTCAAAAGCCAATACGCCCGAGTAAACACTAAGTAAAAAGTTGATTTCCAAAATAGTTGTCTAATGGCCTGTGGGGCTTGTCTCTTTTTTGTGTTCTCATTAAGCAAATAAACCTTAAAAAACAAATAGTTGTAAAACTGACATTCTTAGCTTCAGTAGTTGAAAATTCCCACTGCAGCAAGCCTTCAGCAACACCTGGTAAAACCTTACAGCACTTGTTACTATTTCCCAGTCTGCTGCATGCCAATGGCATTACCAGTTTATTTTAATTGTCCTGTTACAGCTATTAGTAAGTTTCATAAATGCTTGTTAGTATCCTCATTAAATTAGGAGCTAAGGGAAGCCCAAGAGAAGGATGGTAGTCAACAGACATTTACTAGATGCTTTTAAAAGCCAGGGAGTGAGACTTACTAATGAATAAGTGAGACAGAAGTGACTATATTTTGGCAGGGGACAGACAGTGATAGTAAATGAGGAAAGAAAGTAGTACTGTGTTAGGGAGCGTAAGTAAGAGCAGAGCCAGCAGAATCAGAAAGGCCTGGAGGAAGGTTACTCTGTTAAATTATCATCCTAAAATTGACTTAACCCCCCTCCGCCCCCCATAATTCCAAGCTTCAATGTACTAATGCAGCATCTCCTAATAGTATTAAAAGTGTTATCAGTGACAGAAGAATATTGGTACTTTGGTGGTGGGTATGGTGTAGTAATAGATTTTGAAGCAGCGTAAACTTATACTGTTCAAACTTTAACAGTCTTGAAGGCCAAAGTTACCTCAAAAAGCAAATTAAAGGTTAAAAATACTTCACATACAAATATACCTGACTAATTTATGTATATATTAACTCACAAAGCACACATCATGAAAAAGGAAAAATCCTCTTTCTGTGTTCTGCACAGGTACTTATTTAAACTAGCTTGGGGCAGGGTGGTGGCGCACTTGGTTAAGTGTACACATCGCCACGAGCAAGGACGTGTTCAAGCCCCAGTCCTCCTGTGAAGGGACGAAGCATCACGGGTGGAGAAGCAGTGTTGCGGGCGTCTCTCTTTTTCATCCACCTCCCATGGCACTTTCTCTCTATCTCTATCAAAACAGAAGCAAAACCAAAACCAACAAAAAAAGCCACCTTGGGGCTGAAGAGACAGCGTAACGGTTATACAAAACAGCTTTCATGTTGTGTACTGCACCAGAGTAAAAGACTCGGGGAGGGGAGGGGGGGGGTTCCAGGCCCTGGGACATGATGGCAGAGGAGGACCTACTGGGGGCTGAACTGTTATGTGGAAAACTGGGGAATGTTACACATGTACAAACCATGAAATTTTACTGTCAACTGTAAACCATTAATCCCCCAAATAAATAAACAAATGGACTTTCATGCCAAGGCTCTAAGGTCCCAGGTTCAATAGTCAGCAAACCGCGAGCCAGAGCTAAGCAGTGTTCTGGTGTCTTCTCTCTCCTCCTCCATATACTCTCACTAAAATCAGTGAGTTAAAAAATAATAATAATAACTCAACTTTCCAGCAAAGTTTATAATCTATATTTTCTTCTTCTCTCTCTCTTTCTTTCTTTTTAAAGTGCTAGGAATCAAAGTCAAGGTTTCATACATGTAAAGCATGTACTCTGCCACTGAATTCCATCTCTGGCTTGATTATCTCTTTTATAAATTTTACTTATTATCTATTGGATAAAGACAGAGAATTTAAGAGAAAGGAGAGGGAGATAGAAAGACAACTGCAGCACTGCATCCCCAATTGCAAGTGGGGACTGGGGGCTGGAGCCGGGTTCCTTGCGCGTCGTACTTGTCCAGGTACACCACCACCCAGCCCCATTATGTATATTTTAAAAACCAAAAGAAACACTTTCATTACTTTAAAATGTCCTAATTTAGGAAATCAGTAACTTACATTTGAACGAACACACAAAATAAGCAGTCATACAGACGGTTACTCACAGTCTTCATTGATGTAAAAAAGCCTTCAATTAGTGTTCTTACCTTTTATTCCCGATAAGCATAATGACCATGTTGGAATTGGAATGTTGGCGGGCATCTTCCAACCAGGTTGTCAAGTGGTTGAATGTATCTCTCCTAAAGCACAGGCGATAATTCGATTACTACTTGAAAGTAGCTCCCAGCACAGGGTGAACAGGGCACATTCTATTCAAGAATTATTTTAGGGGGTTGGGCTGTAGGGCAGCAGGTTAAGCACAGATGGCACAAACCTCGAGGACAGGCAAAAGGATCCCGGTTTGAGCCCCCGGCTCCCCACCTGCAGGGGGTCACTTCACAAGAGGTGAAGCAGGTCTGCAAGTATCTATCTTTCTCTCCCCATCTCTGTCTTCCCCACCTTTCTCCATTTCTCTCTGTCCTATCCGGCAACATCAATATCAACAACAACAATGATAAAAACAAGGGCAACAAAAAAGTCAAATAAATCATTAAAAAAATTATTTTAGCCATAGCATTAATGAGATGAGTATCAAGTATAATAACTGGACTTAGAGTTCACTATTTATACTCCAGATTATAAATTAATGTATATCTCACTTGAAAGCTATTTTTATATTCCAATGTACAAATAGTTTTACCAAAGTGATCACCCTGGTGCATATTTGTGTAAGAAAATGATTTGTTGTTATTAGTATGCTACAAGATTGCAAGATGACGATGTATAGTTGCACACCGTGCCTACCACCCAGGGCCTATATTCTTACCCTCCTGCAGCCCAAAGGTAATGACCGCAGTTCTCACAAGTCTTAGAAACAGTCTGCTGCTTCTGCTTTTTTTTTTTTTTCCAAGTTCATGTGAATCAGATCTCTAGATTCAACATGTAAGTGAGACCATCTGGCAGTCGTCTTTCATCTCTTGTCTCATTCTGCTAAGCAGAATCACCTCCATGCACTGAAAATGTTGAAGTTCTCACCTTGTAATATCATACACTAGCAAAGCTCCTGCTGCGCCCCTGTAATATGACCTGGTGATGGAACGAAAGGACTCCTGTCCTGCCTGTAAGAAAAGGTCAAAAGGCTGCTTTACTAAACTGTCACCTGTATTTTCTCACTAGTAAAAAAACAGAATATGAGCACGTAGGAAAAGAGGACATAAAGGAAAAGAATAAGGGACTTCACAACTTAAATGAAAAGTCCTAAGACCACCACTGCTCAAGTCAACCAGACACACACGCAATTCCTCCACCACACTCCTTAACCGAGACCGCTAAACCTTTTTGTTTGGAATCCCCGACAACCCAGTTTACTGAATGGCTTCACAATACATGACTCATTATTAGAACACAGAATGGACTCCTAGCAACTAAGCTCTGAAGACAAATTTGAAAGGAAGCAAATAACCCAGAGCCTCACATTTGAATTCAATAACCCACTCCCCAGGGCAGCTGTTGACACTAGAATAAATAAAGCCCATTGTAAATAAATGATGAATGACATCTTTACGCCCACCATCTGCTGGTGTAAAGGTTGTTGGAAGGCCAAGGATGCAGATTTTATCAGTTATATCATAAACTCCAGTGAGCTTTCAACAGTCATCAGATAGAATTCTTTGAGCAATCATTTTATTATGAAAAACAGAAAACAGTTCTGAATTCAATTTCTTTATTTTTTTCTCCACTTAATCAATTTCCTCTGTATTTGATAATATGCTTGTAAAATGGCAACAGGATATAGAAATCATCTATGTGTGTGTATATATCCACTTGCAAAAAAAAAAAAGATGAATTTATGCAAAACTACCTGATTTTTTTTTTTTTTTTTTACTGTTGGCACTTGCATGTAAGATTAAACAAGATAAGCCAGTTTTCATGATCTTGTATTCAAAAGATAGCCTATTAAAAGACATCTGTGTGGGGGTGGGGGCAGATAGCATAATGGTTATGCAAAGAGACTCTAATGCCTGAGGCTCAAAAGTCCCAGGTTCAATCCCTTGTACCACCTGAGCAGTGCTCTGGTTTAAAAAAAAAAGAAAGAAAAGAAAACCATCTGTATTTTCAATGTTCTCGTCTCATTTTCCAGTGTTACTGCAAGCAGATGCTGTCTTGTGTAACGGTCAACACCATAATTCCTTTTTGTTGGCACTCTCCCTACATTTTCTTCTCATTACTCCCACCCCCAGTGCCAAACATGGGGTCTGACATATACGTACTAAGCAGGAGTATCTGTTAAGGGAAAGAACAACTCCTAATGCTCTAGTCAAATGCACAGTGTGGACATCGCTCCACTCCAGCTACATGAGTACACATCAGTGAGTCCTCACATGCCAGGGGTCAGTGAAAACACTGTCTTATGGGGAAACTAACAATTACACACTTGCGGTAGCTTATGTGTGATTCTGGCATTAGAATAACATCTTAAGCTAAGTTTGATACTACTGAAGAGGGTCATCACAGAGAAGAGCTGTAAAAATAGCTGACTCATTTCATAATTTTAAATAATTAGATGAGTGGCAGAACACACGGGTTTTGCACTCACGAGGTTGCAAGTTCAGTCCCTGGCATTGCGTATGTTAAGAGTGATGCTCTGGTTGTTTTTCTCTCTCCTTTCAATAAATGAATACATTTTAAAAACAAGCAAACAAGTCAACAGAACTGTGCTGGCAACACAGCATACTTGGAGAGTGTGCCTGCTCTGTTACAGCTCGACCTCGGTTTAAGCCTGATGCCCACTGCGATGAGGGAAGCTTTGGTGCTCTGGTGTTTTTCTGTCTTCTGACCTGAAAAAGTCAGCCTAGAGAGGTGAAGCCCACCACCCCAAAAACAAAACAAAACAAAACAAAAAACCCTATAAACCCATGAGTCAGAAGCATGCAATTACTTAAAATTATTTTTATATTACTTATTGAGATTATCTTTCTCCCCAAGTCCTTTCACATCTGAGTTCAAAATCCAACGATTATAGGAACTGCTTCCTTAATTGCTGATATATCTTTTATGTATACACACAGACTAAGGAAGGATTCTGTGATAAATGACACAAAAAGATAGTATTTTATTATTTCAAAACAAAAACAGGTCTAGAGCTCTTGTATCTGAATATCAAGAGTCCTTTAAAACAATCTCACTGGGACATGAATTGAAATGGTAAAAGAGTATCACTACAGGATTTAAAACTTCAATGTACCACGTTCATATTTCTAGACTTGTTTAGCAAAATGAAATATGAAACCAATTTAGGCAGTGCATCACTTTATACTGACCCCACTGAACTGAATACTAAAAAACAAAAACATGGCACGAAGTGCAAGGACCGGCATAAGAATCCCGGTTCGAGCCCCCTGCTCCCCACCTGCAGGGGAGTCACTTCTCGCTTCACAGGCGGTGAAGCAGGTCTGCAGGTGTCTATCTTTCTCTCCCCCTCTCTGTCTTCCCTTCCTCTCTCCATTTCTCTCTGTCCTATCCAACAATGATGACACCAGTAACTATATCAACAATAAAAACAACAAGGGCAACAAAAGGGAAAATGAATAAAATAAAAATTAAAAAAAAAATCAAACAAAAACTTAAGCAAAATCAAAACAAACACTACACTTTCCAAGTAGCTAGAACCTATGATTACTTTATATAGTAAGCAAAATATTCAAAATTCTTGTGATTCAACTTAAATTAATAGAATTTCCTTAATATGGACTGGTCTCTGTCAATGTTACTGGTAGCCTTGAAATAGACCTTGTCCAATAAATGATTTCCCCAACTAAAAAACACAATTAAATAAACAAAAAAACAAAAAAACCCATAAAACTAGCCTAAGGTTAATTTTCATAATTCTATTTATAACAAGTAATCTAGTCTTAAAAATGTACATATATAAACCTTCCCCAAATGACCGGCCTACACTGTTCTAAGTAGGAGGGGGTGGGAAATAAAGGGCAATATAGGAACTACAGATGTTAATTTCTGATCTAGAACTCTTTGTAGTTAGTAAGTGATTTTTATAGTAGCTGAGGATGTAAAGGCGAATGCATTCAATGGAAAGGGGGTGGCTGGCTAATTGAACAAAACCCAGAAAAACAGTGTAAGGATGACCAAAGTGGACCATGAACGTATCAACTCACAAGATAGCTGTTTGATTTCTATTTATTTTCTGTCCTATAATCTTGCAACCTATTGTTAATCAGAAACAAAACAAAGACATCAAAGACACACTGAAGAACAGTCAGTCCAGGATGCCTGACCCAGAGTTCCTGTAAGAAGGCGTTATAAGTGTAGACAGAAAGCCATGTAATGACCTGCTCAGCTGCTTTACTGTGTAGATAAGATCAGGCCAGTGAGCATCTTATCTTGCCTGACTCAACCCTACTTTGCCGAACTCCAAGAAATCTTTACTGTCGCCTCCTCTCACACATGCACAGTGCTTAACATTTCAACACCAGGATGCAGGCCTTGTGTCCTTAATAAACTCATCTAAAATCTCGTGGGGGGTGTGCAGAGGGGGAAAGAGAGACAGACAGAAAGACAGAGAGAAAGCAGGATATTACATAATGGTTTAAAGAGGACAGGAGTGTTCATTTTTAATGACGTTTAATTACATAGTCATAAGACTGCTAAATCGAACTCGATTATTTTTAATTGCCACCAGGGCTCTTGCTGGGGCTCAGCACTATGAAGCTACCAGTCCTGTCAGCCATTTTTTCCTTACTGATTTTGACAGGACTGAAACTGAGAGGGGCAGAAGAGGCAAAGTGGGAAAGAGAAAGAAACACACACATCTGGAGACGGTACACCACTTGTAAGCATTCCTCCTGCAGGTGGGTAGCAGGGGCTGGAACCCGGGTCCCGGCACATGGTTTAGTGTGTCCTCAATAGGGTATGCCACATCCCAGCCCCCCAAAATGTATCTCTAATTTGCCTTAAAAAAAGTTCCGCCTAATTGGTTTCCTCACGTGCGTCTTTCTGTTGATGACAACTTCTATAGTTTTTCTATTACATACATGATACACACACACACATATACCTACCTATCTTAAGCTTCTGCTCAAAAATCTACTGTGAACCTAGGTCCTACATTCTTGAGAATCAAATCTGTTTGTGTCTCTAAAATTTTATCTTTGTAATCAACAACATCAACAAAAGTCTTGCTTATACAGCTATTTTTCCCTACAGATATTTTGCCCAGATTCTGACTGTTCCTGTTGTGTGTGTGTGTGTGTGTGTGTTTAAAGTTTAGCTTTGTTTGAAAAACTATTTTCTCCTCTTTACATCTATCTAATTGCTACTTCCTGATCAAGGTCACTCACAATGTTAGCATCATACCAAAGACCATACATACTTAACCTTTTTACCACACAAACCCAAATGCACTTTTATGTGTTCATTTAGTTCCGATCTATTGATTAGGTAACAATGAATGCAGTGCTCAAACAACTATCCTGCTTCTCTCCAGTTCTCTCTGAAGGTTAGTCTAATTCAGAATAATGTATATTGGAAAATGAAGATCTATGAAAATTCACACAGTAATGCTATCTTTTCAAAAACTTATTTTTTTATTTTAATGAGAGAGTGAGAGACCTTTTTTTTTATTGTTGTAGTTATTATCATTGTTGTTGCTGCTGTCGTTGTTGCTGAACCCGGGTCCTTATGCGAGCCCTTGCACTTTGCGCCACCTGTGCTTAATGCACTGCGCTACTGCCTGACTCCCTAAAAAATCTTAAAGTAAAATAAAAGTGTCCCTAGGCAATTTTATAGACACATGAACTTCAAATATCCAAAGGACTTTTTTTTTGGGGGAGGGTAATATGAGGGGAGATAAAGTTTATCTGATTTCTTTATTGGGGGATTAATGGTTTACAGTTGACAGTAAAATACAATAGTTTGTACATGCTTAATATTTCCCAGTTTTCCATGTAACAATTCACCCCCCCCCCCCAATAGGTAGGTCCTCCTCTGCCATCATGTTCCAGGACCTGAACCCTCGCTTCTCAATAAACATTTTAAAAGTATTTTGGTGACTGGAAATAGATACATAACAGACTAGAGATGTTCAGAGACTGAGACTTAGTTATGAGGCAGGCGAAAGTTGTATCCTTAAGACTATGAAACCATAACATACTTTTCCCCAGTGGACTCTAAGATGGCTTTGTAAATGTCCTAGGCCAGAAATGGACATAACCCTAGTCAACAAAAAGGTTGCTTGCTATCTAAGTGTCAGACATACAGCAGAACAGTAATAGAGAAACTACATATATGTAATAATATATCGTCACAGATAACTGTGGAACCAACTTTAATTTGTATATACTAATATCTGTTAAAAAGTTTTAGAAGTAGGAGTCGGGTGGTAGTGCAGCAGGTTAAGCACACATGGCGCAAAGTGGAAGGACCAGAAAGGATCCCAGTTTGAGCTCCCGGCTCCCCACCTGTAGGGGAGTCGCTTCACAGGCGGTGAAGCAGGTCTGCAGGTGTCTCTCTTTCTCTCCCCCTCTCTGTCTTCCCCTCCTCTCTCCATTTCTCTCTGTCCTATTCAACAACAACAACATCAATAGCAATAATAACTACAAAAACAATGAAAAACAAGGACAACAAAAGAAAATAAATAAATAACATATTTTAAAAAGTTTTAGAAGTTAGTCATGAAAGAAAGACCTGTAAGATAAAAACTCAAGAAATAACTCAAAGCTTAACAGTTACTGGAACACTCCTTAAATTCTAGAAGAGACCATTTATCTATCCTACCCTCCAACTGAAAGCCCTGGAGGTTTTTTTTTTTTTTTAAAGTTGAAGGTGGGGGACTCAACACCTTTAAAGGTACATTTTATTTTAGATAAAGGTGGGAAGACAAGTTCTCTAGTCTTTTTAAAAAATATTTATTTATTCTCTTTTTGTTGCCCTTTTTTATTGTTGTAGTTATTACTGTTGTCATTGTTGGATACGACAGAGAGAAATGGAGAGAGGAGGGGAAGACAGAGAGGGGGAGAGAAAGATAGACACCTGCAGATCTGCTTCAGTGCTTGTGAAGTGACTCCCCTACAGGTGGGCAGCCAGGGGCTCGAACCGGGATCCTTAAGCCGGGCCTTGCACTCTGCACCACATGTGCTTAACCCGCTGTGCTCCTGCCCAACTCTCTAGTCTTATAAAGGAGGGATGAACAGGAACTTTCTTCTACTTTGCTCTAGGATCGCTCAGTGCAAGTATTAAGTAGAGCAGATCACTAGTTCATCCTTCAGAAGAAACAACTGCATAATAAATGACTTGTTCAAATGTTTAAAAAAAAAAATGATGGGAGAAAGGGGAATATGTAAAGAATTACCTTACAGATAGAAAAACAGAATCAACAGGTGGTTTGTACCTGATATACTACAGAACTACCATTGCTATACTGATCTTTCTTTTTTTTTTTTTTTTTTAATATACCCAATGATCCTACAAGTTGCTTTGCTAGAATGTAATGCTTTATTCATTTGATGACATTATAAAACATTGTTCAAGAATCCAAGACATGGGCCTGTGACATAGGTCTCTTGGATAGTGTGCTGTTCATGTGTGAGATGCAGACTTGAGCCTGGGCCCCACCACACTGAAGGAAGCTTTAGTGCTATGTTCTCTTCCACACTCTCTCTCTTAAAAAAGAATACAGGGTATAAAGTTGACAAGGATAGAGGACCCTTTCCTCTGGAGTGTTTTATCTGAGAATGGTTAAGCATAGACACAAAAACAACCGTGGTTATGTTCAGGGGCCAGGAGGCGGTGCACCAGGTAGCGCATACATGTTACAATGTTAACTATAATGCTCAAGGACCCAGACTGAAGCCTCTGATCCCCACCAGTATGGGGAAGGCTTCACAGCTGGTGAAGCAAGTGCTGCAGGTGTCTCTCTCTCGCCAGCACACTATATATACATCAAAGAGCTCAGCACTACATATGAAGCAAAAACAAAATATGGGGACAACCAGTAACTCGATGGGGGGAGTTGACGGCTCAGGTGAGTTGACTTCTGTAATGGTCTTTAAGTGCACGGAGCCTGAGACTTTGGAGCTAGCCTCTGGTGTAAGAGTCTCTTTACATAACCATTATGCTTTCTACCCCTGCACACTGTACGACTTTATTTGTAAGAAAGCAACCTGGTCTACACAGTATGACCAGTTCTAAAAACTGAAACTCTTAATATAGGAGTAGGAAATACTTCCTTTTTTAAAAAAATTAATTTATTTACTTATTCCCTTTTGTTGCCCTTGTTGTTTTATTGTAGTAACTGATGTCATTGTTGTTGGATAGGACAGAGAGAAATGGAGAGAAAGACAGAGGGGGAGAGAAAAAGAGATAACCGCAGACCTGCTTCACCGCTTGTAAAGCGATTCCCCTGCAGGTGGGAAGCTAGGGGCTCAAACCAGGAAATACTTCCTTTTAATTGGAGATGATTAATTTTTTTAATCTCCAGGAAAGAAGGGACTTTGTGCACTCTTGCCAGGTGAGCCACATCCTAGACCCCAGGAGGGGAAAATACACACACACACACACACACACACTCTCTCTCTCTCTCTCTCTCTCTCTCTGAAGTTATGATATGCTATAAGTCTGTGGGAGAAAATTCTAAAAAAACAATAAAAGTATCAATCCTCACTGAAAAGGATCTAAGAAAGCAGAAGAACCTAGAATCTAATGTACAACTCGGGAAAGAGGAAGATACATATAATTTTCCATTACAGAGATGGCTGTGATACATAGGAAATACCTCACACAATTTTTTTGTAACTAGCTTGCTCTTTTTTGGGAACCCAGTCCGTGACAATATCCTCGTAAGACTCCTTCCTTCAGTGGTTCTTACATGAAAGACTAAGACTGTTCAAGGGGCAGGGGAAGATCAGGGAGCACATAAAATCTCCCAGTTTATATATATTTCATTTACTAGTTTAGATAAGATATATGTTTCTTGTCTACATAAAGGTGGTTTCTTTTTAAGTTTTCTCAACTGGAACTCTATGAAGACTCTTTAAAAAGCCATGAGGCCTTGTTTTCCAGCTACCTATTTTTATGTGAGGTTGTATTATTGACAGGCTTACTTTGATTAAACAACATCCATAAGCTCAGCTACAAGTAGATATGAGAAGCCAGCTGCCCTCTACTAAGCAGATAATAAGGTGATTTTTCAAAATACACTAAAATAGTATTTTTCATCAGAAAGAGGTGTTCTTCTCTTGTTTTTGGAAAGTCGTAATTAATTTTCATAAAATTGTACTGCTAATAGTAATAAATCTATTGTGATTATTTTAAAACTCAATAATTGAGTATTATGTCTCTCAGTTTTTATTTGACATAGTAAAGACTGATAGCAATAAATTACGTAAGGTTCTTGGGGTACACACTAATTTTTAAAAGCATAATAGTAGGACCAAAACATTTGAGAAACATAGCCTTAAGACATACAAAGTAATTACGTAATGCCTCTTTCATACATCTAAAATGGGGGGGGAAAAATCACTCAAATCATGTTTTGTGGTTCAGATGAAAATTGTTATTAAGATTATGAGCAAGGCATATAACAGGCACTTAATGAACAAGGGTAAATGATATAACAAGGAGCGGAAGGTGGTTGCCAGTTATTGGAATAAAACAACATTTAAAATGAGCTGTCACATTAAATGATTTTATGGTATTAACATTCATATCTTACTTCATATATGGATTTAAGATATGCTAGAGTTTTTCTTTCTTAAAAATAGTAAGAGAGGGTGGGGGAATAGCATAATGGTGGTACAAAAAGACTTTCATGCCTAAGGCTCCGAACTGCAGGTTCAATCTCACACACCACCAGAAGCCAGAACTGAGCAGTGCTCTGGGAATAAGAGACAAACAAACAAACAACGACAACAAAAAATCTACCCTTATCTGGTATATCACTATCTCATGGCTGTAGTAGGGATATGAAGTATCTAAGAAAACACAGCAGGCATTAAGATCACATTGAAATAAGAAGAAACATACAGTATACTTTTATATAGCAATTTTCTTGATAATATTGATTAATATACTTACCGTGTCCCATATCTGAAGTTTAATTTGTTTGCCATCAATAGTTATCATTCGAGCACCGAACTCTACACCTGAAGAGAGTAGAAAATGGCTTATCACACAGCAAACTTGTGAGAATATTTTTTACATTTAAGGATTAAAAAACAGGATCCTTATTTCAGGGTATGCGATACAGATGAACTTTCACAGATACAGTTCTTGTCCTCTAGAAAATGTTTAAGTGAAGACAGGTGCTGGGGGGCAGGAGATGGCTTTCTGTGGGAATGGACATGTTACCACATTCCAGGTCCCGGGTGCAGGGGCTGGACAGTGGCACACCTGGCTGAGTTTACACACCAGCCAAGGACTGGACTGGAGCCCCTGCACCAGACCTGTAGAGAGGAAGCTTCACCGGTGGTGTAGCAAGTCTAACAGTCTCTCTCCCCCACCTCAATTTCTCTTTGTTTTATCAAATCATTCAGAAAAAAAAAAATTTAATAAATAAAAAGGGAAAAAATTGCTGCTGGGACCAGTGGATTCGTAGTGCCAGAACTGAGCCCCAACAATAACCCTGGTGGCAAAACAAAAGACCTGGGTTTGAGTACCTGGCTGCCACACGGGAGTGCATGCAGGGAGAGTGTGTCCTTCTCTGCTCCCCCTGTACCTCTGTCTCTCACCTTTAGCTTAAACAGGAAAACATGGTCATGCTGTCTTGAGAGACAGAGGCAATGGCCCAAGTGAGAAGAAAGAAAGGAAAGAAAGGGGGCAGTGAGGGAAAGAAGGAAAGGAGGGAGGGAGGGGAGAAGGGAAAGAGGGAGGGAGGGAAGGAGGGAGGAAGGAAACACCTCGTCCAGCACATGTTACAATGCGCAAGGACCAGGGTTCAAGCCCCCGGTCCCACCTACTGTGGGGAAATTTTGTCAATGGTGAAGCAGTGTTGCGGGTGTCTCTTTCCCTTCCCTCTTGATTTCTGGCTGTCTTTACCCAACAAATAAATAAATAATAAAGATAAAGAAAAAGACAAAGGTGCTATTAAGTAAGCTATAGTCATAATTAAATCTTAAGATATAAGTGTCTGGCACCATAAAGAAATCGAATGTTTTAAAAGCTTTGCAATGTAGTAACAACTATAAATGAGACTCAAGAATTAAATCAAAGCCCGGGAGACGCACCAGAGCTGCATGCCAGATTTCCATGCCTGAGCCTCTCCATTACATCAGAACTCAGTCCCTAGCGCCAGAACTGTGCAGCATGTTCTCTTTTCCTGTCCCATGAAAATAAAATATTAAAGAAATACTCCCAGTCATCATTCCAAGAAAAAAATGATATACACAGAAATATATAATTTTATATAAATGAGGACCATATAAGTGCTTTTGTCAGTAATATGTCAAACTACCCCACAATTAAAAAAAAAACTTTACCAGTCAATAAATATATAAAAGACAATACCTTTTTTTGATAGCAGCGTACCATCCTAAGTGTGTGCCTGTGAGCACTTACTAAACTGGCGCTCCGCTGCTCTAGACTTAGCCTGTTCCCCAAATGCCCGCTAGTTTATGCTGACATAAACTTCCTGCAGTTTCCGACCTGTGAGTGTAATTACTGGAAAGCAGGAGTGCAGGTGAAAAGAAACACAAACTTTCTATTTCTAAGTTAACTACTCTGGATTCATTTTTTTAACTTGTATTTCACTTCTTTTGAAAATACTCAATCACCGAAACAGGAAACTGGAGAAAGCGGTAATTTCAGAATAGCAAACAGGTGGGAGAAAGACTCTGCAAAAAGCCTACCAATTATAACAAATCGGTACTGCCTGGAGTGTGCTCCATCCGTGTTTACATCAGAGTTAGGGAGAAGGGAAGACACACACGTGGTCCCCAGAAACCAGATGCCATCCTGGGAGAAAAACAGTTTCCCTGGGCAACTACCCGCTGTCAGAATGTCATTTCCGCATCCCTCATAGTTCTCTGATTATTTGGCTTGTAAGACTTGAAGGCATCCTGTCCTCCTGTGACAGATAACTTGGATCGTTTACTCTGCATTTTAATACTTATTCCACCCTAGGAGGATAGCCAATAACAAGAAATGAATGGTTGATTTCTCAGACTCAGAAACATAGGCAAACAAGGAAAGTTACTTAGGAGGTCAAGGTGTATCAGGATGTAAAATGCTAACTTTTAAAACTATACCATATAAAGTCATTAAAGTGTTTACATGTCTAATGTCTACAAACATGTATCTTAACTGGACATGCACATGTATCTGAGTATGTGCCCTTGTCCCAGTGAACACATAGAACACATCTGCCAGCCTAACATGAAAGTGAGAGAAGTTTGAGGAGAGAAACTAGTGACTTGGTAAGAATGTTCTCCGCAATATCCAATACTTAAAGCACTAATGTACAAAATTCTATCGTCAGTAAGCTGTCTGACACAGAAGGCTGTTCACGAATCTGTTGTTTTTTATCTACAAACAACACAGAGGAAAAAAATCCCTTATTTCTTTTGTCACAGATAAAAGCTTTTAACCACAATCTACAAACATCCGAATTTCTTGTTGGAATTCTGGATTTCTTGTATCCAATACATGCTAAATTTGACAAGAATCAGTGAGAAATTAGCAACAGCCATTGATGGCTAACAACGGTGGTGAGGAAAAGCCAACAGGGGCAAACAAATACTCCTCTAGGCTGAAATCTTGAGCAGACAGAAAAAGATACTAAAATGATTAACAACCCTTCCATCCTAGCAGGTGAAAGGCTACAACCACCACTGCTGCAGGCTGCTGCTTCTTGCCTTTGGCCTCTTAGTTGCTTTGCTGTTGCTCGTTCTCAATGTCAAGTCTACTCTCCTGTGGGTCAGCTTCTAAATATTCCAGCGAGCCCTCTTTTGTTAGACTTGGCCCAAACTGGGCTCTAGTATACTTATACTTATCTTGGTTTAAAAATAAGTAAATGGAGGCTGATGAAGCTTAAAGTCTTTTCAAGATTCTGTTGAAATTACCATGGGTGTATGCACTAGTTTACCAGCAGAGCAGGGCCATGGTGAGGCAGTGCCGTGGTAGCTCTTTCTCTCGCCTATCTTTCCCTCTCTTCTACACCTCTAAAATCAAGAATGGGGTGGGAGGGGGGAAATCACCCCACATAGGCCGCTTAGCTGTGATATTGTGAATATGTGAGGTTCTAGGTTCATTCCAGCATCACAATAAATTTAAAGAAATTTTATATTAACATCAAGACTATTTCTAGAGTATGAAACTATTCTATCAGTGCTTCAGCTTCATTTATCAAAAGGACCAGAGTGGAGAGCAACAACAACAACAAAAAAAGACGCAAAGAAACTAGTTTAAAGGTTATTGTACAACTGAGGAGTAAGAATAAAGAATGATGGTAAGAAGAAAAATACACATTGCAGCTTGGTGGTAGACTGTTATATTCTCAACCATGAGGACGAGAGTTTGATCCCTGCACCACAGGCGCCAGAGTGATGCTGTGGTTCTATCTTTCATGAATGAATAAATGAACCTAAAAAGCATTTAAAAAAAAAAATCTTAAAAAACAGCATATGTTCCAATTGCTGAAAGCTATTTTGTTTTCTTATCAAATGAAACAAAAAGACAATTCATTTACTGCTTCAGTATTCTTACTCTCAGGTGGGGCAGACAGTGTGATAGCTATGCAAACAGACTCTCAGAGCTGAACAGTGGGGGAGGCGGGTGAGGAAGAAGGAGAAGCAGGAAGAGGAGGAGGAGGAGAAGAGGAAAAAGAAAGCAGAATTCTTACTCTTTTTTTTTTTTTGCCTCCAAGGTTGTTGTCTGGAATGGGTGCTTGCACCTCAAATCCATTGCTCCTGGAGGCTATTACTTCCCTTTCGTTGCTCTTTTTTTTTTTTTTTAAGTGTTGTTGTGGTTATTATTACTGCTATTGATGTCATTGTTGTTGGATAGGACAGAGAGAAATGAGGAAAGGAAGGGAAGACAGAGAGGGGGAGAGAAAGACAGACACCTACAGATCTGCTTCACCACTTGTGAAGTGACCCCCTTGCAGGTGGGGAGCCGGGGGCTTGAACCAGGATCCTTATGCTGGTCCTTGCGCTTGGTGCCACGTGTGCTTAACCCGCTGTGCTACCGACTGACCCCCTAGAATTCTTACTCTTTTCCATAACAGTGTTAAATACAAGTTATACCCTAAATGATAAAACAAAACGATGAAACATACAGTATCTTAAAAGTCTTCAAAACTGAGAGTCGGGCAGAAGCACAGCAGTTAAGCGCATGTGGCGCAAAGCGCAAGGACCGACATAAGGATCCCGGTTCGAGTTCCCGGCTCACCACCTACAGGAGGTTGCTTCATAGGTGGTGAGGCAGGTCTGCAGGTGTCTATCTTTCTCTCCTCTTCTCTGTCTCCCCCTCCTCTCTCCATTTCTCTCTGCCCTATCCAACAATAATGATATCAATAACAACAACAATACAACAATAAAACAATAAGGGCAACAAAGGGAATAAATATTAAAAAAAAAAGTCTTCAAAACAAAATTAAAGAATCAGAAGACCGTATTTCTTTTCTGGATTAAAATACAAAAATATTAAAAGTCTTAGGGAAGTGTGTGTGTGAGTACTTGACAAACTGTCTATGTTCTTAAGAGTTTCCTCACACAAAAAAATTCAATTTGGCTTCCAAAGACATTGTGGCACCTAAGACAAGACTTCATATCTGACAATGTCAACAAGTACTGCGTATTTTTTCAGAAGCAAAATTACAGAAGCTGGGCCTTCCACCTTGTGCATTCCATAAGGAATTTCATTTCACATTTGCTGAGACATAAATTTTAGGGGAAGATGACCAGAGATCTCTGAAAGGTGCAGAAGAATGAAACTGAATCACTGCATTTTACCACACACAAAATGGGTCAAGGACTTGGATATTAGTTAGAACAGAAGCTATCAAATACTTAGAGGAAATTATTGGCAGAACTCTTTTCCACCTAAATTTTATATACATCCTCAATGATAAAAACCTAATTGCAAGAAGAGTAAAACAAAAATAAACCAATGGAAATACACTGAATGGAAAAGCTTTTGCACAGCAAAAGAAATTATCACCCAGGGGCAGGGCGGTAGCACACCGGTTTAGGCTCACAGAGTAGGAAGCGCAAGGACCCACATGAAGAGCCTGGTTCCAGGCCTCACTCCCCACCTGCAGGGAAGGGGGGGTTGCTTCACAAGTGGTGAAGCAGGTCTGCAGGTATCTTTCTCTTCCCCATCTCTCTCAATTTCCATGTCTTATCAAAAAAAAAAAAAAGAAGAAAAAAAAAGGAACCAACGGCCTCCAGAAGCACCATACCCCAGTGATAAAGGAAAAAACTACCCCAACGAGACTATGTCATACATCAGACAAAAGAATAGTAACCAAAATATATAAAGAGCTCACCAAACCCAGCAACAACAACAAAAAACAGAGGACCCCCCTCAAGAGTGGGGAGAGGATATGAACAGAAAACTCGCCAAAGAAGAGATTCAAAAGGCCAACAGACATATGAAAAAATGCTCCAAGACATCCACTGCTAGAGAAATGGAAATAAAGACAATGAGAAAACCACTCCACTCCTCTGAGAATGTCATAATCAGAAAGATTACTAATAACAAATGCTGGGGAGTTGGGCAGTAGCGCAGTGGGTTAAGTGCAGGTGGCACAAAGCGCAAGGACCGGCTTAAGGATCTGGCCTGAGCCCCTGGCTCCCCACCTGCAGGGGAGTCGCTTGTGAAGCAGGTCTGCAGGCGTCTCTCTTTCTCTCACCCTCTTTGTCTTCCCCTCCTCTCTCCATTTCTCTCTGTCCTATCCAACAATGATGACAATAATAATAAGTACAACAAAAAAAAAACAAGGGGAACAAAAGGAAATAAGTAAAAAAAAAAATGCTAGAGAGGTTGTGGAGACAAAGGAACCCTCCTGCACTGCTGCTGGGAATGTCTATTAGAACTCTCAGAGGGCTAGCAGTGGACCTATCCTATGATCCTGCAATTCCTCTCCTGGGGATATACCCTAAAGAAACAAACACACCCATCCAAAAAGATCTGTGTATACCTATGTTCATAGCAGCACAATTTGTAATAGCCAAAACCTGGAAGCAACCCAGGTGTCCAATAGCAGATGAGTGGCTGAGCAAGTTGTGGTCTAGATAACCAAAGGGGGAGGGTGGCGTCACACCTGGTCAAGTGCACATAGTGGTATTTACAAGGATCACTCCAAGGAACTAGGTTCTAGCCCCCCACTCCCCACCTGCAGCAGAGATGCTCACAAGAGGGGAAGCAGGCCTGCAGGTATCTTTACTATTTCTGGATTGTTTCTCTCTCGGTAAGTAAGCCTAGAGTAGCTACTCAATGCTTCACATTTATAAAACCTATTTATTGCCCACTTCTAGTCTCATTTTACAGATAGAGACATCAGATAACGGAGTGAGGAAGGAGTCTGCCCAGCTAGTTAGCCTTGACTTGAACTGACAAGTAGGTTGAGAGTTTCAACTTACCCCTGTGCTACACTGTTTCTTAGTTACTTGATTTGGCATTTAACACAATCAAAATATTAACTATTAATATGCTGCTTAATTTATTTATATTAATTTTCATTTATTTATTTATTTATTTACCAGAGCACTGCTCAGCTCTGGCTTATGATATTGGGGGAATTGAACCTGAGACTTTAGAGCCTCAGGTATGAGAGTCTGTTTGCATAACCATTATGCTATCTACCCCCGTGCTTAATTTCTTCACACTTTTAATACAATGAGACCTCTGGCACATTTTCCATTTCGACCACCCAAACCTTTGAATGCTTCCTCTTTTATAATACTTACCAATAGTAAGGTCATGCACTGGCTGAAACCTCTTGTCTGTAAACTGTAGCAATAAGCATGATTTACCAACACCTAAAAATGAAAAAAGAGAAAAAAAAATAAGAGACAAACCTCACAGAGATTAAGTAAGATGAGGCTGGATGGTAGTGCACCTGGTTGAGTGCACATAATGGGCAAGGACCCAGGTTCGAGCCCCCAGTACCCACCTGCATGGGGAAAACTTTGTAAGTGGTGAAGCAGGGCTGCAGGTCTCCCTCTCCCTCTCCCTCTCCCTCACCCTCACCCTCACCCTCACCCTCACCCTCTCCCTCTCCCTCTCCCTCACCCTCACCCTCACCCTCACCCTCACCCTCACCCTCTCCCTCTCCCTCTCCCTCTCCCTCACCCTCTCGGGTTATTGCTATGGCTCGGCGCCGGCACTACAAATCCACTGCTCCTGATAGCCATCTTCTTCATTTTGTACTGGATAGGACAGAGAGAAATTGAGGGGAGAGGAGAGATAAAAGACAGGGAGAGAGAAAGACTCCTGTAGACCTGCTTCATGGCTTGTGAAGAGACCACCCCACCCCTGCAGGTCGGGAGGGGAGCTGGGGGCTCAAACTGGGATCCCTGAGCTATGTAGTATGTACGTTTAACTCAGGGTGCTACCGCCTGGCCACCTCTCTCCCTATTGCCTCCTTCCCTCTTGATTGCTGGCTATTTTGAAACCCAATAAATAAATAAAGCTAATAAAAATCCATTTTAAAAAAGATTAAGTAACACTTTATATAAATAAAAACACACAGAGAAGGGGCAGCCAGGGTTTCTGGCACTTAGTGACTCATCCATAAAATGCCCCCCTCAAACCCTTTCACCCGGGGTGTCAATTAATGGTTTACAGTACACCTGCTGACACACGGGTACAATCTTTCTCATCCCCCCAAGATAGGTGCCTGCCAAACACTCTCACTCTCAGGTCTTTTGCCACCAAACTGCACCAGCACTCCACCCCACCCCCCCCACCCCTGCATAGTCCTTGGATTTGCTACCAGTTTTCACTTAGTATTTTCTCTTTTTTTGAAAAAATATTTATTTATTCCCTTTTGTTGCCCTTGTTGATTTATTGTTGTAGTTATTGTTGTTGTTGTTGTTGGATAGGACAGAGAGAAATGGAGAGGGGAGGGGAAGACAGAGGGGGAGAGAAAGACACCTGCAGACCTGCTTCACTGACTGTGAAGCAGCATTTTCTTTCTATGCTGGTTTCTTAAATTCCACCTAAAGGGAGATCACCTGATAACCACCTTTCTCTTTTTGGCTTATCTCACTTAATATGATTCCTTAAAGTTCTATCCTGTGGGGAAATACTCTGGAGATTTCTCAGGACATCAAAAAAGGACCAACCCTATGACCCTGCAATTTCTCTGCTGGGGATTTAAAGCAAACAAAAACACCTCTATCTAAAGAGATGCATGCTCATATCAGCACACATAATAGCCCAAATTTGGGATCCAACTCACATCCAACAAAAGTTGAGTGGCTAAGAAAGTTGTGATACATATGCACTGCTCAGCTGTTAAAAATGAGGAAATCGGTGGTCGGGTGGTAGCGCAGTGGGCTAAGCACAGGTGGTGCAAAGTGCAAGAACTGGCATAAGGATCCCGGTTCCACCCCCTACTCCCCACTTGCAGGGGAGTTGCTTCACAAGTGGTGAAGCAGGTCTGCAGGTGTCTATCTTTCTCTCCCCCTCTCTATGTTCCTCTCCTCTCTCCATGTCTCTCTGTCCTATCTAACAACGACAACATCAATAACAACAACAATAATAATTACAACAATAAAATAACAAGGGCAACAAAAGGGAATAAATAAATATTTTTTAAAAAATGAGGAAATCGGGGGTTGGGCAGTAGTGCAGCGGGTTAAGCGCAGGTGGTGCAAAGCGCAAGGATCCGCATAAGGATCCCAGTTCAAGCCCCCGGCTCCCCACCTGCAGGGGAGTCGCTTCACAGGCGGTAAAGCAGGTCTGCAGGTGTCTCTCTCTCCATTTCTCTCTGTCCTATCAAACAAAGACAACATCAATTATGGGAACGCTTCACAGGCGGTAAAGCAGGTCTGCAGGTGTCTCTCTCTCCATTTCTCTCTGTCCTATCAAACAAAGACAACATCAATTATGGGAACGCTTCACAGGCGGTAAAGCAGGTCTGCAGGTGTCTCTCTCTCCATTTCTCTCTGTCCTATCAAACAAAGACAACATCAATTATGGGAACGCTTCACAGGCGGTAAAGCAGGTCTGCAGGTGTCTCTCTTCCCTGCCTTCCCCTCCTCTCTCCATTTCTCTGTCCTATTCAACGAAAACAACAATAATAAGACAAGGGCAACAAAAGAGAAAATAAATATTTATTAAAAAATGAGGAAATTGGCCCAGTTGGAGACGTACCTGGTTAAACTTTTGCTTTATAGTGCATAAGGATCCAGGTTCAAGCCCCTGGTCTCCATGGAAAGCTTTACAGGTGGTGAAGCAGGGTGCAGGTGTCTATCTCTCTCTCTTCCTCTCTATCTCCCCCTCCCCTCTCAATTTCTTTTTTAAATTTAATTTATTTATTTATTCTTTTTGTTGCCCTTGTTTTTTTATTGTTGTAGTTATTACTGATGTCATTGTTGTTGGACAAGACAGAGAGAAATGGAGAGAGGAGGGGAAGACAGAGAGGGGGAGAGAAAGACAGACACCTGCAGACCTGCTTCACCGCCTGTGAAGTGACTCCCCTGCAGGTGGGGAGCCAGGGGCTCGAACCGGGATCCTTCCTCTGGTCCTTGTGCTTAGCGCCACCTGCGCTTAACCCGCTGCGCAACCGCCCGATTCCCCCCCTCTCAATTTCTGTCTCTACCCAATAATATTTTTAAAATGAGGAAATTATCTCCTTTACCTCATCATTTCCTCATTTTTAACTTCATCTTTAGTGACATAATGCTGTGTCTCTGCCTATCTCTGCCTTTCACTTTCTATCAAAAAGAAAGGAAAAAGAGGAAAAAATATTTGTTGAGACAGTGGTGGAGTCATGCAGGCACCAAGTCCCAGTGATATTAACTATGGTGGCAAAACAAAACATAAGTCAAATATAGTGAGAACAATTATTAAATATAATTATAATCAAGTGTCACAAAGTTGAATAACACAAGAGACTTCACTTCATCTGAAAGATTTAAAAAGGTCTTTCCGGAAAAAAAAAACTAATCTGCTCAATGTCTTCCAGATTATAAATTCAGTAAGAACAGTTAAACAACAAGGGCAACAAAAGGGGAAGAAAAAAAAAAAAGAACAAAGAAATAGTAGCCCGTATCTGTGCAGTTCCCAATGGAGGGGAGGGGACACAGAACTCTGGTGGTGGGAAAGGTGAGGGACTGTACCCGTCATCTCAATTTTGTAAATCAATATTAAGTCACTAATAAAATTTTTTTAAAAAGAAAACATTTTGCTCAAAGCTATTAATATCAGAGTTCTAACTACTGAAAGTAGTCTTTCAGGCCTGGGACAGAAAGGGAAAAATTAAGTGTTAAAGTTGAACTAACGGGGCCGGATGGTGGCGCACCTGGCTGGGCGCACATGCTACAATATACAAGGACCCAGGTTCAAGCCTTTGGTCCCCACCTGCAGGGGGGGGGGAAGCTTTGCAAGTGGCGAAGCAGAACTGAAGGTGTCTTTCTTCCTCTCTTGTCACTCCCTTTCCAGCTATCTCTATCCAATTAATAAAGAAAGATAATAAAAACTTTGTTTAAAAAAGTGCCCATGATAGGGCACCAAAGTAAAAACCCAGTGGTGAGGTAGACATGTAGCTTCCTGGGCCAGTGGGGGGTGGGAATGGGTGGGAGGGATGGGTCACAGTCCTTTGGTGATGGGAATGGTGTTTATGTACACTCCTAGCAAAATGTAGACATATAAATCAGTAGTTAATTAATATGAGAGGGGGAAATCAATTGTATGTCTCAAAGGTTCTCAAAAGACAAACTGAATCTTTTTAATAGATAGGCTACGTGTTTGATATGCGGACTCTCTCAAAAGCCTAGACCAAGTAGATCAGAAGCTTCCAATAGCACAGCTATATACAAGATACTGGGTACTGTACAGCAAACCATAACAAAGGGACTTTTCAAAGTTAACCCAATTACGAAATAATGTGATGATAACATTAACTATTGATTGTCTTTTTGAACCCTAAGACAGCAGGAACCTCACATCTTCACTATAGAGCCCCTACTTCCCCCAGTCCTGGCACCCTTGGATAGGGCTCACTTTCCCGTATGCTTCTCCCAATCCATACCAAATAATATTGCATCCGCCGATCACAACCTAACCAAAGCAACGATTGCCATCTCAACATGCTTCACCTCAGTGTGTATCCAGAGACTTCACGTGTGGAATGACAACCCTTCAGCTTCATTACTCGGGTGAGACCTTTCCTTTTATAGTACACTCTAATTTCATCTCAGGTAGTTCACTTTCTAACAAAGTCCCATAACCTAGACATACACCAGTTTCTGTGAGAGAGAGCGTATGTGCACACGTATCCATAAACTACTGCAAAATATATACCTGAAAGCAGGATTACACTAGAGTTTGCAGTGAGTATCTCCCTAACACTTCCTCTCCACTATTCCAATCTTGGGATCCATGATTGCTCAACAAATTGTTTGGCTTTGTATGTTAACTCTCTTTTCAATCACCAGGTTCCAGATGCCACCAGGATGCTGGCTAGGCTTCCCTGGATTGAAGACCCCACCAATGTGTCCTGGAGCTCAGCTTCCCCAGAGACACACCTTACTAGGGAAAGAGAGAGGCAGACTGGGAGTATGGACCGACCAGTCAACGCCCATGTTCAGCGGGGAAGCAATTACAGAAGCCAGACCCTCTACCTTCTGCAACCCTCAACGACCCTGGGTCCATGCTCCCAGAGGGCTAGAGAATGGGAAAGCTATCATGGGAGAGGGTGGGTTATGGGGATTGGGTGGTGGGAATTGTGTGGAGTTGTACCCCTCCTACCTTATGCTTTTGTTCACTAATCCTTTCTTAAATTAAAAATTTAAATAAAAAAAAAAATAAAAAAATAAAATAAAATATTCTTTTGAGCTAAAAAAAAAAAAAAAAAAAGTGCCCATGCTATCGGGGGAGGGGGTGGGATATGGAGATTGGGTGGTGGGAATTGTGTGGAGTTGTACCCCTCCTACCCTATGGTTTTGTTAATTAATCCTTTCTTAAATAAAAAAAAAATTTAAAAAAAAAACAAAAAAAGGAATAAATAAATAAACATATATTTAAAAAGTCAAAAAAAAAAAAAAAAGTGCCCATGCTAAAGCTAAAACAGCAGGAGTCGGGTGGATTGAGCACACGGCACAAAGCGCAAGGACCCACACAAGGATCCCAGTTGGAGCCCCCAGCTCCCCACCTGCAGGCGAGTTGCTCTGCAAGCGGTGAAGCAGGTCTGCAGGTGTCTCTCTCTCTCTCCCCCTCTGTCTTCCCCTCCTCTCTCAATTTCTTTCCAATACAATGACAACAACAGCAACAATGGAAATAAACAGTGCAGGCACCGAGCCCCTGTGATAAACCTGGAGGCAAAATAAAATAAAATAAAATAGCTGAGCAATTGAGTCATTTATTTTAAAACATTTTAATTTTTCAAATTGTTTTTTTTTAAAGATGTTATTTTATTTATTAAGGAGAAAGACAGGAGAGAAAGAGATAGACATCACTCTGGTACGTGTGCTGCTGGGGATTGAACTTGGGACCTCAGGGAGGGAGATAGCTTAACAGTAAAGCACTGGGCTTGCATGCCTGAGTTCTCAGGTTCAGTCCCTGGCACCACAAATGCAAGAGTTGAACTTGGGACCTCATGCTTGAGAGTACAGTGCTTTATCCACTTTATCCTTGTCCTGGACCACTTAAACTGTTTTCTTAGGGAAAATGGCTTATAAGACAATAGTTGCTACATAGAATTTCTTTTTATTTTTTAAAAAAAATTTATATTACTTATTTTCCCTTTTGTTGCCCTTGCTTTTTTATTGTTATTATAGCTATTATTGTTGTTGTTACTGATGTCGTCGTAGTTGGATAGGACAGAGAGAAATGGAGAGAGGAGGGGGAGACAGAGAGGGAGAGAAAGATAAGATACCTGCAGATCTGTTTCACCGCTTGTGAAGCGACTCCCCTGCAGGTGGGGAGCCCGGGGCTTCACACCACATGCGCTTAACTCGCTGCGCTACTGCCCGACTCCCACTACATATAATTCCTTATCTCCCAGTGATAGATGTCTGCCATAGAGTTTGACAACAGTTTTGATTTCACAGCAAAAGTAAGCTGAAAGTTTAGTGACTTCTTATAGCCCCGTTCTCTACCCCCCACCCACCCCCGGCACAACTTGAGCCCATGCTGACACGTGACCAAAGTCCACAGTTCACATTGGGGTCACTCTTGGTCTCCTCTATGTGGGTTCTGACACCTGTCATGTATCTAGAGACACAGTACCATAGAGTAGCTTCACTGTCCTACAAATCCAGTGTTCCATCACCCCTAACCTTTGGTAACTACTAATCTTTTGATTTTATTTTACTTAGTAGGCAACAGAGGACAGATTTCCTTTCTTCTTTGCTTTAGGGGTGGTGGTGGTGGTGATTAATGGATGGTTACAGTACAGCTGCAGACACTCTCTCCCTAACTCAGGTCTTTTTCCGCCATCACACACTGCACCAGGTCCTCAAGCCACACCCCCAGCTCCCTCACACCCCCACCTTCCCAGAGCCACCAAATTCAATCCAACTTTTACTTTGTGTTCTCACTTACATTCAGATCTTCCTGACTTCAAAAGCTATGTGGTTTCCCTTGACACCAGGTTCTCTTTGGCCCTGAGTTATGCTGTCACACACCTCTGGTGAAATCACACTGTTTTGAGTCTTCACATACTGGGCAGACTCTATGTCCCAAACACTGAAGGTGTCTGCAGGTGTCAGTCACAGGGAAGAAGGCATACAGGGATGGGGGTAGATCGCATAATGGTTATCCAAAAAGACTCAAACGCCTGAGACTCGGAAGTCTCGGGTTCAATCCCCTGTACCACCATAAGCCAGAGCTGAGCACACAGGAAGCCTGATGATGGAGATACATGACTCCAATTTCAAACACAAACGCTTCCTGACCAGGGTCTTTGTGTACTCAAGTAACAAACACCTATGATCAGAGATTCAGAGAAAAACAGTTCTCAGGTCCAGGTGGTAGTGTACCTGGTTAAGCACACGTTACAGCACGCAGGGACTCAAGTTCAAACCCATGGTCCCCACCTGCAGAGGAAAAGCTTCCTGAGTGGTGAAGCAGGACTGCAGGTGTCTCTGTAGCTCTTTCCTCTCTATCTCCACCTCCCCGCTCAATTTCTGTCTCATCCAATGGTAAATAAATAAGCATTTTTTCCAAAAGGACAAAAATGGGGGGGGGGGATTTTCTTCCCTGAAGAAAAGATGGGGGACTGAGAGTCTTAATTTTTCAAAGAGATTCTTCTGGGTAATCAAGTTTGTAATACTTTAACTCAAGGTGGGACTCAAGCTAAGTGAACTTTCCTGATCCACAAGCTTCACAAATAATACCCCACTCACCAAATATCCTGTCTCCTGGGCACAGCTCTGTGCCGCTACTGTGACTTGGGGCATCATGTCATTCAAATGGGGGGGGAAGAAGAGGAGGTATTTCCCATAAAAGACCAAGGAAGTATCACCGGGAGCAGAAACTAAAGTGACTGCCTCAACTCCCTTCAGTGTCAGAGATAGTACAGACTGTATGGTCATGCTTGCTGACTGGCTATAATGGTAAGTAATAAAAATTAGTTGAGCTGGATATTTACTACAGGTGCTCTCCATACAAAGGCACAATACGCTTTGATCAAAATGTAAATTGTGGGCCAACAAGATAGTTCACTCGGCTAGTTTATTTGCTTTGTCACAGGCATGACTCAGGTTTGAGCCCAGCCCACACAGCACTGATGAAAGCTTCAGTGCCAGGTGTCTCTCTCTTGATCTTAAAAAAAAAAAAAAAAACCCAACCAGGGCGCTGCTCAGCTCTGGTTGATGGTGGTGTAGGGAATTGAATCTGGAGCCTTAGAGCTCAGGCAAAAAAAAAACCTTTTCATAACTGTTATGCTATCTCCCTCACCCTCTTTTATCTTTGTAAAAAAAGAAAAGAAAAAAAAAAAAAGGTCTGCCTGCAGCGAAGCCTGGGTGACAAGGATAGGATAGTGTCTCTCCTTCATTGCTTTGTTTTTTTGTCTAAAGTCTACTATGATATGAGAATATAGTTGTTCTTGCCCTTTCTGCATTATTATTGAAACACTTTGCTGTAACCTTTCATTCTAAGTCTGTCTTTCCGTGGTCCGGGAGGTGGCGCAGTGGCTAAGGCACTAGGCTCTAAGTCTGTCTTTCTGTCTCAGATGATTCTTTTCTTTTTTGAATCCATTTAGCCACCTTTTTTTTTTTTTAACTCTACTTAATCGATAGGAAAGAGAGAGATGTAGAAGGGAGAAAGGGATAGGAAGGGAAAGAGACAGAAAGTTGCAGACCTGCCTCACTGCTTGTGAAGCTTTCCCCCTGCAGGTGGGAACTGAGGTCCTTGCGCACTGCAATGTGTGACCCCTAGCCACTCTTGCCTTTTGACTGATAAACAGAGACCATTCACATTTAGGGTGACTACTGATATATGTGGCTTGTTTATGACATTCTCTATATTGTGCCAGATACTTTTCTATACACTATACATATTTCAACTTGTTTAGTTAATGCTAAAAACAATAGGGTGTAGTGGTTAAGATTTTTGACCCTAAAGAAATGCTTCTGGGGGGGGGGCTGGCAATAGCATAGCGGGTTAAGCATAGGTGGCACAAAGTGCAAGGACCAGTGTAATGAACCCAGTTCAAGCCCCTGGCTCCCCACCTGCAGGGGGGGGGTTGCTTCACAAAAGGTGAAGCAGGTCGGCAGGTGTCTGTCTTCCTCTCCTCCTCTCTCCTTTTCTCTTTGTCCTGTCCAACAACAACAGCTATAGCAACAACAATAACAGTAACAACCACAACAAGGGTAACATAATGGGAAAAATAGCTTCCAGGAGTAGTGGATTCATAGTGCTGGCACCGAGCCCCAGCAATAACCCTGGAGGCCAAAAAATTAAATAAATAAAAAAGAAATGCTCCTTGGTTACCAATTTCAGCCTTGCCAATCACTATGAGCAAACCCCCAAATTATCTGTCTTCCTGATACCCCTTTTCCTAATCTGTAAAGGATAATGATACTTATTTCATGGGTTCGCTGGGAATATTATACTATCACATAATATATTTATTTGCATTTTAAGTTCCCTACAAGTAGGAATCATATACTTTTAACACTTGCCAAAATCCAGTCTTTCTAGAAACATTTGAGTGTCCACTATGCTGTAAGACTAAGCAATTGGAATATATCAGTAATCCATAAATATAAAAGCCCTACCCTTTTGAAGAGAAAGAAACGACGAACAAACCTTTTGTAAATGTGCATATGCATGTGTCTGCATCTGTGTATGCACAGGGAGAGAAAGTAAAGAGAAACAGGGGGCCACGACGGCTTGGTAACTACAGGATGTTAAGAGGTATATCAGAGCAAAGAAAGAATATGAGACCTGGGCGCTGTGGAGAAGGGAGCACGATGTGGGGCACTAGTTAATCTGGGGTTTCTCACAGAGAAAGTGAGACCACATGTAAAGACAGCTCAGCTTTTTAGGCTGACAGAGAGGAGCTACAGCACCAAAACATCCTTTCCAATTCAGTGCGGGCCGAGCACAAAGTTGGGCCATGAACTGGACACAGCAATACACTATCTAGGTAAGCTATGCTGCTGACCCCTAACTCATTCCTAAGCAAACAGTACAATTAAAACTTACAACATCTTGGGAGTCAGGCGGTAGCGCAGTGGGTTAAGCGCAGGTGGCGCAAAGCACAAGGACTGGCGGAAGGATCCCGGCTCGAGCCCCCGGGTCCCCACCTGCAGGGGGGTCGCTTCACAAGTGGTGAAGCAGGTCTGCAGGCGTCTCTCTTTCTCTCCTCCTCTCTGTCTTCCTCTCCTCTCTCCATCCTATCCAACAATGACATCAATAACCACAACAATCTTAAACAAGGACTACAAAAGGGAAAATAAATATGTAACATATTAACATACATATAAATATATATAACGTATTAATAATATATTAAACATCTCGGGGCTGGGTGGTGGTGTATCTGGTTGAGTGCACATGTTACAGTGCACAAGGACCCAGGTTCGAGCCCCTAGTCCCCACCTGCAAGGGGAAATCTTCATAAGTGGTGAAGCAATGTTGCGGGTGTCTCTTTTCCTTATCGCCCCCTTCTCTCTCAATTTATGGCTGTCTCTATACAATAAATAAATAACGGTAATAAAAAAATTAAATGTTATATTTAAAAAAAACCAAACATCTCAGAAACGTGTTTCAATAAAATATCTGGAAGAAGTTACTTTTCCATGGAAGTGTTCAGTATAAACATACAATACAGGGGCCAGGTGGTGGCACACCTGGTTAAGCGCACACATTATAGTGAGCAAAGACCCAGGTTTAAACTGTGGTGTCATCACCTGCTGGTGGAAAGCTTCACAAGTGGTGAAGCAATGTTGCAGGTGTCTCTCTCTTTCCCTTTTTCTATCCCCCTTTCTCTCGATTTCCGGCTATCTCTATCAAATAAAGATAATAATAAAAAATAAATTAAAAAAACATACAATACATTGTGTATGATCTCCAAGTTAGATGTTACCATATCAGACTTTCTTCGGCACTAGCTAGTTTCTGGTAACCGCAAGAAGTAATTCTTTCTCCTTATCATCTCTAGCTGAAAAACCTGGAGGATCACCAGATAGGCACTGCAGAGTCTACTCCTTTTAGCCAGCGCCAACGCCAGCCTTTGCATTTCCCTTGGCTTTCTTCTCTCTGTTCCTGTGTCCTTTGCTATTTTCCTAAAGTTGTCTTCTCATACAGGTCATGCCTTGCAAATCTATGTCTGAGCTCACTTTTGTCTGCAGAATCCACAGAACCATAAATCATTCCAAAGCCAGTTGTCCTGACACCACCAAAATGGGTCCTGAATCCAAATACGAAGATGACACCTGGGGTGGTCTTTCCAGGGCAAAGAACATCAATGACTGTTTGCTTTCACTGAAGCAGTCGGGTGGGCATGCAGTTTCTGGTGAGAGTAACTTCTGGCAGCCAGGGAGGAAAGACAACCATTAGCTTTGGTGCTGTCCATGGTGTACCCATTTGGTGCTGGGGACTGAACCAGAGCCTCACATGAGGGATGTACTTTACCTGCTAAGCCATATCCTGGTCCCCGAATTATCTTTCTAATGAAAGATTTGGCAGTCTCTACCAAAATGCGAAATATCAATCACAGCTGACTCACAAATTTTACTTCTTACACAAATGCACAATAATGCTTGACAAAGCATTCAGCACTGAGCCTAACAGTATTTGTGGGTAGGCATTTTGTTGTTTCTGGCAACCGAGCATAAGAGTACCCCTCTATAAGTTACCTAAAAATCAGGGCATAGGCATGCAATCTAGGCTAACAGATGCTCTCGTGCAGGATCTGGACTCTGCTGTATCCAGCTGGCCAGGTGGTGGCACTCTGGTAGAGCGCACACATTAACAGTGCACAAGGGTCCAGGTTCAAGCCTCCAGTCCTCACCTGCAGGGGAAAGTTTCACAAGCAGTGAAGCAGTGCTGCAGGTGTCTCCCTCCCTATTTCTCTGCCCTTAAAAAACACCCCAAAACTATATCTATTATACTTCATGGAAGTTAGAGATGCACCTAGCACACTGAATCTACTAGCCAGGAACTTGCCTGTACCTTTCCTTTCTTGGTTTTTGTTATTTTCAAGCTTGTTTTTATTACCTTATCAAATCGGCGAACTATAAAATATTTCTATTAATAAAAGCTTCTATTTGTAAGGTAGGTTTCTGATGCTTGCAGGCACAGGTGAGGGCTAACAGAACCAGAATCTAATTAAATTATGGTACAGTTATGTGGGTGTTTAAAAAGAATAAGACAGATTCGTATGTGATGATATATTCGGATTTTCAACATTTACTTCTAAGTGAAAGCAGAAAGGTGTAGAATAACATTGTTTGATCCTATTCTGGGGTTGGCTCACACACATAATAAACACTAGTGGGTGCACAGAAAGCTGTGGAAAGACAGAAAGACCACTGTACAGGAGGTGGCACAGTGGGTCAAACGTGGCCCAGAGGGCGATCTTCAGTATCACATGGCAGAATGATGCTCGGGGTCTCTCTTTCCTGCTTTTTCATAAGTTATTTAGCCTTTAAAAAAAAAAAGTCTATCCCATTTAGTAAAGTGGTGATAAATTCAATCATCACAAATAATTATTATAAATATTCATTTTTATCATTTTCCATTTAAAAAAATAACGAACTATCTAATTAAGAGGAAAAATACTTTTCCTGGCTTCAGCTAACTATCTCCATAGTGACATGACATTTAAGTAATAAAACTTCTAGTGTAACCAAATATAGTCACATTAAATGTTGGCCTGCTAAGAAAATTACAAGGAAGCCTGCATGTGAGATACAGATTTGAAAATCACTGAAGAAAAAAAAAATGAAGTACACATTTGATTCCAAAGTCCCAGGTTCAACCCCCCCACACCAGCATAAGCCAGAGCTGAGCAGTGCTCTTTTTTTAAAAAAAAAAAGAACTTCAAGCAGAATTTATTCAGAGCTAGCGAGTAAAAATTTATACATTCACATTCAAATCTAACATGATTTTCTATCTCTGAAGGTAAGTTATCTAAGAAGGAAATATAAGCCAGAATGAATAAGGAAATAAAAAGTCAAAGTCAAAGGAGTCGGGCAGTAGCTCAGTGGGTTAAGAGCACATGGTACCAAGAGCAAGGACCCGCATAAGGTTTCTGGTTCAAGCCCCCGGCCCTCCACCTGCAGGGGAGTCACTTGCAGTGAAGCAGGTCTGCAGGTGTCTGTCTTTCTCTCCCCCTGTCTTCCCCTCCTCTCTCCATTTCTCTCTGTCCTATCCAACGATGACAACATCAACAACAATAACAACTACAACTCTAAAAAAACAGGGGCAACAAAAGGGAATAAATAAACAAATATTTAAAAAGTCAAAGTCAAGAAAGAAAAAAGAAAAATAATAATGGAAATAATTACTGTCAGGAATTTGAGTTAAGGGAGAACTTTATCATTTAGATAAAGTGAGAGTCGGGTTCCTTTTTTGAAGTTCTTCAGACGATAAAGTGCATGTCATACAATGTTCTTCAGAGCAGAGTCCAGTCCAGAGAGTCCATTATTTATAATGCTGCCGTATCCCACTTACAGCCCAGGTTTGAGTCCCAACATAACATGGGAAGTGTGTATTCCTGTTTTTTCTCTGTCCCTGAAAGAGTTCCCCGTGAGTGGTGAAACAGTACATTCACGGTCCTGCCTCCACAAAAAGAGAGGAGGACAGAGATAGTGAGCTTCAGGCATCAGAGCAAGCAGAATATACACTGTTTACACCAACAGTACCAGACAAACAATTACTGACAGGCGACTTTCAAAGATAGCTGCCAAGTCAGAGGAAAGATAACTATAGCATAAGGCAACAAAACTGTAGGTGTGCTACTCACATTACCCATTTAAAAATGTTTTACTATTTATTTATTATTTTTACTATTTATTTTCCCTTTTGTTGCCCTTGTTATTGTTGTTGTAGTTATTGATATCATCGTTGTTAGACAGGACAGGGAGAAATGGAGAGAAGAGGGGAAGACAGAGAGAGGGAGAAAGATAAGACACCTGGGCAGGGGTAGATTACATAATGGTTTGCAAAGGCACTCTCATGCCTAAGATTCCAAAGTCCCAGGTTCAATCCCTGCACCACCATACGCCAGAGCTGAGCAGTGCTCTGGTCAAAAAAAAAAAAAAAAAAAAAAAAAAAAGACACCTACAGACCTGCTTCACCACCTGTGAAGCGACTCCCCTGCAGGTGGGGGGCCAGGGGCTTGAACCAGGACCCTTACGCGGGTCCCTGTGCTTCGAGCCACGTGCGCTTAACTCGCTGCGCTACCGACTCCCCTATTTGTTTTACTTTAACAAGGAGAGACAGAGAAACCAGAGCCTTGCTCAGCTTTGGCTTACGACTACGGGGGAGTGACTCCGGGATCTCAGAGCCTCTCGCATGCAAGTCTTTTCTGCGTGTTATGCTACCTCTCCGGCCCCTATATATGCATTTTATAAACAGATAACTACTTTCCATCAGACTTGCTTCACTACCAGTGCCTGGAAACGTGTGGGACACGGTCCCTGCCCAGATGTCACCCAACAGTAAAAATAAATTCAAATTCAACAATGACTATGTTCTCCTCATGAATAACTAACTGCCTTTCTGGCTGATTTAAAAAATATATACATAGTGGTCTGGGAAATGGTGCAGTGGATAAAGCACTGGACTCTCAGCCTGAGAGATCCTGAGTTCAATCCCCAGCAGCACATGTAACAGAGTCATGTAACAGAGTCATGTCCTTCTCTCTCTCCTCCTATCTTTCTCATTAATAAATAAGTAAAATAGCAATATATATGCAGGACTCTGGTACAACAGATAGCACACTGGACCTTTAGCGTAAAAAATATATATACATATATGTGTGTGTTATATATTACAAAGGTTTTGAAAAAACTGCGACATGGAAGAAATTAAAGGATGAGAGTCAACTGACTACATTGGAGAGTGAGTCGGGTTAGCAGGTAGATGTGCACATCTTCCACCCTGGCTCCACTTCAAGATATATTTCCAGAACCAAAGTTTGTATTTTCAAAAAGCAGACACATGGATAATCCACACAGTACTTATACAACAAACACCCAACCCATAAATTTCCTTTACTAGGATGAAATAGAAGAACTGTGTCAGAGTAAAACAGAATATAATTAAAATTAAACCTACCAAGGAATTACTATCAACAAAACAGATTAAATGTATTAATAGATATCCTCAAAAAATGTTGAATCAAGGTTTCGGAGTAAGTAGTTCCATTCCATTAATGATTGAAAAAAAAATACATAAGATCTTGAGGACTGTTACAGATACAAATAAGCATAGAAATCATATGGGGTGGGGAGTCGGGCGGTAACGCAGCAGGTTAAGCGCACGTGGTGCAAAGCGCAAGGACTGGCATAAGGATCCCTGGCTCCCCACCTGCAGGGGAGTCACTTCACAGGCGGTGAAGCAGGTCTGCAGGTGTCTGTCTTTCTCTCCCCCTCTCTGTCTTCCCCTCCTCTCTCCATTTCTCTCTGTCCTATCCAACAATGACAACATCAATAACAACAACAATCAAACAACAGGGGCAACAGAAAGGGAATAAATAATTAAAAAAAAAAAAAAAAGAAATCCTATGGGGTGGCCCGGGTGGTGCAGTGGATAAAAGCACTAAACTCTCAAGCATGAGGTCTTGAGTTCAATCCCCGGCAGTACATGTACCAGAGTGATGTCTGGTGTCCCCCCTCTCTCTTCTTCATTAATAATAATAAAACAATCACATGGGAACATGATTACCTTTAGTAGATAAAAAAAGGTGAACTGTATACAAAGGGTTTTAACTCTTAACTTTTATGTCTATTTTTTTATCCCCCAAAATAAAACATCCTCTTCCAAAAGAAGATACAGAGGATGGGGCCAGGTGCTGGTGCACACACTACCATGACAACGAGCTGGGGGGTTCAAGCACCCACATCCCACCTGCGGAGGGAAGCTTTGCAAGTGGTGAGCGCTGCTGCAGGTGTCTCCCGCCTCTGTGTCATCTCCAGACCTCTTGACTTCTCTCTATTAAATAATCAAATAAAATTTAATAAGAGGTTTAAGAAATTAAACAGGGCTGGGGAGACGGCATAACGGTTAAGCAAGACTCTCATGCCTGAGGCTGAGGGCTTGGGTTCCATTCCCAGCCCCACCATAAACCAGGGCTGAACAGAGCTCTATCATTAAAATGAAGAAGAAGAAGAAGAAGAAGAATTTTAAAAAATTGAAGAGACAGAGGGCAAGGTCAAACAAATATTTTAATATAAAAAATCAAACTGGCAAATGCTACACATGACAAGTGAATGGTAACTTTATAAGGAATAACTAACTCCTCAACATGCAAATTATCCTCAGATTTACTGGGAAGGGGGCCAATCTGACAGAACTATTATGGAAAACTCATTGTCAAAATGGGAGATTCTAACATCTTTAAATTTCAGGAAAAAAAAGCACACAAAAAAATGATTAAAGAATATAAAAAGAAGGGGGCAAGTGGCGGAGTCCATGGTTAAGAGCACATCTTACACCTTACATGCATGAGGCCCTGGGTTTGAGCCCCTGCTCCCCACTTGCAGGGCGCTTTGAGAATGGTGGAACAAATACTGCAGGTGTCTCTCTGTTTCTCTCCCTCCCTATCTTCCTCTCTGCTCTAAGTTTCTCTCTGTCCTCTCAAAAAAGGGGGGAAAAAAAGGCTTCCAGGAGCAGAGGTTTTGGCATGCAGGTACAGAACCCAAGGGTGATTACCCTTATGACAAAAACAAAACAAAAAACATAAAAGACAGAATCCAAACAGACATCAATTCTTTAAAAAAATATTTATTTATTCATTCCCTTTTGTTACCCTTGTTGTTTTTTATTCTTCTTGTAGTTATTATTGTTGTTGTCACTGATGTCATTGTTGTTGGACAGGGCAGAGAGAAATGGAGAGAGGAGGGGAAGACAGAGAGCGAGACACCTGCAGACCTGCTTCACCGCTGAGGCGAGCCCCCTGCAGGTGGGGAGCCGGGATCCTTACACCAGTCCCTGTGCTTTGCGCTACCTGCACTTAACCTGCTGTGCTACTGCCCGGCCCCCTTTTAATGTTTTTAATTATTTTTATTTACGTAGTGGACAGAGACAGCCAGATATTGAGAGGAAGTGGGGGATAGAGACAGAGAGACACCTGCAGCCCTGCTTCACCACTTGCAAAGCTTTCTCCCTGCAGGTGGGGATAGGGGGCTTGAACCTGAGTCCTTACGCACTGTAATATGCGCGCTCAACCAGGTGTGCTACCACTTGGCCCCAGCAATTCTGATTAAGAAGCTGGAACCAAGGGACCAGGTGGTGTCGCACCTGGTTGAGTGCACGTTACAGTGCGCAAGGATCCAGGTTCGAGACCCCAGTCGCCACCTGTAGAGGGAAAGCTTTGCAAGTGGTGAAGCAGGTCTGCAGGTGTCTCTCTCTTTCTATCTCCCCATGCCCCTTGAATTTTGGTTGTCTCTATCCAATAAATAAAGATAATTTAAAAAAAAAAAAAGGAAGAGGCTGGAACCCACTAGTATACAAGACTACACTTTGAAGCTTACATAAGGCATGGACAAAAACGGAGCAAGTTCCTGGCTCTCAATTACTCACTGAAGACTCAACACACAGTCTATATTCTCTGATCTAAGAAAACAGAAAGAAATAACGAGGGCTGGACAAACAGTTCACTGAGCCGAGTATTTGCTATGCCAGCCACATAGCCCAAGTTCAAAACCAGGGAACAAAATCAAAAGTGCTGTGAAACTGAAGGAAGCGCAGGTGTTGTGGGGGGGTGAGGGGTGGTGATGGTGGTCCCGATCCCCCTCACCCTTTCTATCTGAATGAAAAAAGCAGCCTGGGGCACTGAAGTTGCCCGAGTGACAGGTCCAGCTACACAAGCACACACACAATTTTCAAAAGGGTGGGCGGGGGCGGGGATGAGGAAACAAATAGGAAATACATGTGAAAACTAAAAACGCATATTCCCGTTATCTCAGCACTCACAGAGAAGGCTTCAGCATGGCCAGCTGCACAAGACTGGGCTAGAGGTTCTCTGGGATTCCTGGGAACACTATTACCACAAACGTCCACTCTTGAGCTAGCTGGAGGAGGTTTCTGCTCCTGATTATCAAATCTTTTCTATAGAACAAAGTCCTTAAATCTTTAGTTGTTCAAATAAACTAAATATAGATAACTGGAATAAAGCGAATCTTGACAAACAACTGTGAATCTTGAACTTTACATAAAACGTCTAAAGGCAAACAAATCTGGTGAGTACAAGAATATACATAACAACACAGCTTAAAAAACTCAAGAGTTTAAAATAGCAGACTACTCAAAATATCAGCTAGTCACAAATGAACCATCTAAACTGGAGAGTGTGTGTGATCAACATATTAAAACAGACGTGAAAAACTTTTTTTATATTTTATTATTTTTAATATTATTTATTCATTCCCTTTTGTTGCCCTTTTTACTGTTGTAATTATTATTGTTGTTACTAATGTCATTGCTGTTGGATAAGACAGAGAGAAATGGAGAGAGGAGGGGAAGACAGAGAGGGGGAGAGAAAGACAGACACCTGCAGACCTCGAACCGGGATTCTTACACCAGTCCTTGCGCTTTGTGCCACTTGCGCTTAACCCACTATGCTATCACCCAACTCCCAAAACTTTTTGTTGTTGTTGTTCTTATGAATAGCACTACTCAAATACTGAACAAGTTGCATTGGTCAAATCTGGGTTCATTTTTCAAAGGTATATGGGAAAATTATAAAAGCATTCAAAGCAGAATGATAGAAAGTCGGGGTGAATTACTAAGCATTTCTTCTATCAGCGCTATACATCAGATCTCATATTTTATACCCATTTTACAAGTGAGCACACCAAGCCTTAGTGAGATTTAAGACATGCCCACACAGTTGGTAAAAAAAAAAAAAAGAGAGAGAGAGAGAAAAAGGAATGTCCGTATTTTAAATAAGACAGTTCTGCTGTTTTTCAGGATAAAGGCCATGTCTGCATGCATAGTAAAAATAAATACTGTAATTAGAGCAAACAAACAAGATTCTCTCTCTGAACTGTCCAGTGCTAAAGACACTACACACTTAAAGAAGATACACAGAATGCCATTATCAAACAACTGTCACCATCATTTGCTTCAAGTATTAATACTGCTTTTAATTCCATCTTTCCCTCTCTTTCTTCTGCATCATCAGAGCCTCACACACATGCCATTTAGTTAATCTCTCTGGGTCAATTCCCCTCCCCCACATTCAGATAGAGACAGAAAAAGAAGGATGTCACAGTATGTCACCAAAGTGTCACCAAAGCTGGAATCTGGGCTGTAGATATGGCAAGACAGGTGCCCTAGCCAGTGAGCCATCTTTCTGGCTCTACCTTACTCTTCCTTGTTAGCTCTCTGTAGTAAACAGGGACAGCCCACTCCCCTAAACAGGGATAGCCCACTCCCCCAATATACATACTGCAACCCACAGAATCTGCTCTGTTGTTCCACATGGCAAAGGGGACTTTGCACAGATGTGATTAAGATTATAGACCTTGAGGTGGAGAGACTAAACAAGTAAACCCAACTGAATCATAAGTACTTCTATAAAAGCAGAAAAATGGGATGACCCCCCAAAAGTTACAAGAAAATGGAGTTCTTGAATGTACAACTGCAAGAAACTATATTATTTTGTTTGTTTTTATTTATTTATTCCCTTTTGCTGCCCCTGCTGTTTTTATTGTTGTTGTTGATGTCGTCGTTGTTGGACAGGACAGAGAGAAATGGTGAGAGGAGGGGAAGACAGGGGGAGAGAAAGATAAGACACCTGCAGACCTGCTTCACCACCTGTGAAGCGACTCCCCTGCAGGTGGGGAGCTGGGGGCTCAAACCGGGATCCTTATGACAGTCCCTTGTGCTTTGTGCCACCTGCGCTTAACCCACTGCGCTACCACCTGACTCCCAAGAAACTATATTCTACCAACAATCCGAATGAGCAAGTCCCCTTCGGAAGGAAACCTAGTCTGGATGAACTAGTGACGTAAAATACATGTTTGCCACGTGAAACACCTGTTTGGTGAGCACGCTGACAAGTGCACGAACTAATATAGAACTTCAAACTGCAAATGATGGAATCTCATTTGCATTAAAAAGCACACAAAATTATAATTATAAAATAATTATAAAATTATAATTTTGTGCTCTTAAATGAAAAACCAAACCAAACCAAACAAATAAAAAGGCAAAAAGTAAATGGTCAGTGTCAATGTAGGCGGCCTACCCAGCAGAAGCTACCTGGAATGTTTCGGTCATTTCCTGGGGTCCCAATTCTGTGCAAGGAACACCTACAGGAGGGCCAAACAGTCCAGCCTGTTGGAGCACCTACTTGTATGCCCATGTTAGAGGTTGCCAAGGCCACAGGTCCCATCTCCAGCATCAACTAATGCCAGAACTGCAGTGTTCTAATTTTTTTTTTTTTTTTACTTTTAGGAGAGCACTGCTTAGCTCTGGCTTATGGCGGTGTGGGGGACTGAACCCAGGACTTGAGAGCCTCAGACGTGAAAGTCTCTTTGCATAATCATTATGCTACGCCCCCACCCCTGATCTTTTTTTATTATTATTTATTTGTTGGATAGAGACAGCCAGAAATCAAGAGGGGCAGGGGACATAGAGAGGGGTGAGAAACAGAGACACCTACAGCCCTGCTTCACTGCTCGTGAAGTTTTCTCTGTGCAGGTGGGGACCCGGGGCTCAAACCCAGGTCCTTGTGCATTTTAACATGTGCACTTAACCAGGTGTGCCAACAGCTGGCCCCGTATTCTGATCTTTTTTCTCGCTCAACTCTCATAATAATAAAAAATGTGAAAAGTGAAATGTCTAAAACTTTCACTATGACATGCATCTATCACTATTCATTTTCTCCTTTCTTCCTTCCGTCTGACAAGAAACACAGTAACTAGTCTCCAAATTCTTGAGGTGAAAACTGGGAGGAGGAACTTAAAGAGCTGCAGCAGATTCTGAAAATTTAAACTTCTAAAAGGCTGGCTGTCAAAACTGCTTGCTGTGTCATCACGCACACAGCCCCGGTTTCAGCCCAGGCCCCACTGAACTGGGAGACAGCAGCTTTGGTGCTGTGCCCTCCTTTCCTTTCTGTCAGCGACAAGAAGAAAAACTTGTGAAAGGTAGGGAGGGGGAACTTCTAATTTGCCTCAAGGACTAAAACTTCTTCATCTAGAAAGTTTAAGTGCACAAGGACCCAGGTTCAAGCCCCTGGTCCCCACCTGCAGGAGAAAAGCTTCATGAGTGGTGGAGCATGGCTGCAGGTGTCTGTCTCTACGTTTCTACTCCCCTTCCCTCTCCTACATAAATAAAGGCAAAAAGCTTCTATTACTGTATACAAACAACAAAAAATATGAAGAATTACTCAGACTCTACTACAGCATTGCACCAAAGTAAAAGACTCTGGGGTAGGGAGAGGGTTCAGGTCCTGGAACATGATGGCAGAGGGGGACCTACCTAGTGGGGGGGTGAATTGTTACGTGGAAAACTGGGAAATGTTATGCATGTACAAACTACTGCATTTTACTGTCAACTGTAAACCATTCATCCCCCAATAAAGAAATGAAAAAAAGAGACTCCTACATAAATAACGAAAGATCTTGCGATATATTCCGTATGAATTAAAACATGGCTCTGCTTTAGAGATTGCTTAAATAAAATTTCAGAAAGCAAGATATCTGGCAGTGGAATCATCCTCGAGAAACCGGCCAAGAAAAGCCTTGTGATAGACCTCCTTCCCTTCTTCTACTACTACTACAACAAATCAGACTTAAAAAAATTATATTTATTTTCTTTTGTTGTCCTTGTTGTTTTATTGTTATAGTTGTTATTGATATCGTTGTTGTTGGATAGGACAGAGAGAGGGGGAGAGAAAGACAGACACCTGCTTCACCACCTGTGAAGTGACTCGCCTGACGGTGGGGAGCCGGGGGCTCGAACTGGAATCCTTCTCGCCACCTGTGCTTAACCCGCTGCGCTACCGCCCGACTCCCAACAAATCAGACTTTTAAAAATGCTAGATGTCCAGACCTCACCATAACTCTACCACAACATTTCCAAGGAGGAGAATCAAATTATTTTGAGTGGAGAAAACTGCCGCAAGTAGAGGGAGGGAGGGAGAGTGTGAGTGTGGTCTCTGGCATCTTTCACTTGTAAGTGCAGAGACTCGAATGTAGAATAGTTTAAATTCTGGAAGTAAACCAGGTTGGTGAAATCCAGTGGAAAACTTCATGTAGAAACGACAAGTTAAAATGGGACGAGAGGTCAGTATGTGGATGCCTATGTGGAAAAGGACACAGCCTCACACACTGGGAGCAGAGAACAAACCGGGAGCCAACACTGCTGGGCCAGAGAACAGGAAACACAGCCAAGCCAGCAAAACTAGGATCTGCTCAAATAAAATAAAGTGACTGAGCGGCCACAGCCAAAGGCACCGATAAGATGAAGTGAAGGAAGCCATGGGGGTGATGACAGAGAAAATCCACTTCATGTTGGCGCAGGGTCATGTCAATTGGGGCTACAAGAGTACCAAGGGGGAGGGTGGGGGCGTTATCATGCAGGAGGAAGAGGAAGGCAAAAGCGAATAAAATAAGAAGGGTAATCAAAAAGAAAAAGACTAGTCAAGGGACGGGGCGCGGGCACACTCAGCAGAGCGCACACTTTACCTGGTGCACAGACCTGGGCTCAAGCCCCAGGCTCCACCGGCAGGGGGAGAGCTTCAGGCACAGTAAGCATTGCTGCAGGTGTCTTTCTTGTGCCCTCTCTATCCTCACCTCCTTTCTCAAAACACAACAAAACAAAACACTAGGGGCCGGGTGGTGGCGCACCTGGTTGAGCGCTCGTGTTAACAGTGCCCAAGGACCCTGGTTCGAGCCCCCGGTCCCCACCTGTAGGGGGAAAGCTTCACGAGTGGTGAAGCAGGATTGCAGGTGTCTATCTAGCTCTCTCTCCCCTCTCCATTTCTAACTATCTCTATCCAATGAATAAAGATAATAAAAATAAAAAGAAACTACTCAGAATCTTGAAAGACTACAGATAATATGCAAAAGATGGTTTTTTGAAAATAAAGCAAAAGTATATTTTTAAATTCTAGATCAAGACAAAAGGTGTGTTTCAGGCATATTTTTAGTTCCCTTGTGTGATAAATACATCTAAATAACAGGCAAAACTAGGACAGGGAAGATTATAATGGTTATCCAACACTTTCAGGGCAGAGGGTAGAATGATGGTTATGCAAAGAAACTCTTCTGCCTGAGGCTCCAAAGTCCCAGGTTCAATCTTCACCACCACCACAAGCCAGAGCACTAAGCAGTGCTCTGGGAAAAAAAAAAAAAAAAAAAGGCCTTCTTTTTATTTATTTTCCCTTTTGTTGTTCTTGTTGTTTAACATTGTTGTGGTTATTGATGTCGTTGTTGTTGGAGAGGACAGAGAGAAATGGAGAGAGGTGGGGGAAGACAGAGAGGTGGAAGAAAAGAGAGACACCTGCAGACCTGCTACACTGCCTATAAAGCAACCCCCTACAGGTGGGGAGCCGGGGGCTCGAACCGGGATCCTGCTTTCATATCTGAGGCCCTAAGGTCCCAGGTTCAACCCCCAGCATCATAAGCTGGAGCTGAGCAGTGCTCCGGTCTCTCCCTCTCTCTCTGCATCTCTTTCATTAAAATAAGTTAAACACACACACACACATACACACACACACACACACACAGATATTTAACAATACAGTTTAAGAATACATCAGTTTGCAATTATGAAAAATAACTTCACATGATTAAGTTTATTTTCAGTAGGACTTTGAATGCTTGATTACTATTCTTAAAAAAGGTTCTCTGCCTCAGATTTAGTGAATCAAAATCACTAGGAACTTGGGCCACTGAGCATTTTGTTTGTTTGCTTTTAAACAAATACAGGGGCAGTGGCGCACCAAGTTAAGTGCACAAAGTAAGGAGCTTAAGGACTCGTGCCACAAGGATCCAGGTTTGAGCCCCAAGCTCCCCACCAGCAGGGGGATCACTACTTTCTCTTCCTCTCTTTTTCCTGGAGTTTTTTTTTTTTTAATCTTTATTTACTTATTGCATAGAGGCAGTCGGAAATTGAGAGGGTAGGGTGTGACTGAGAGGGAGAGAGAGAGACACCTGCAGCCCTGTTTCACCACTGGTGAAGCTTTCCTCCTGCAGGTGGGGACTGGGGGCTCGAACATGGGTCTTTGAGCACTGTCATGTGAGCTCAACCAGGTGTGCCATCACCCAGTCCCCGCCCCCCTTATCTTCCCTTCTCCTCTCAATTTTTCTGTCCTACCCCGAAAACTGAAAAACTGGCTGCAGAAGCATTGGATTTGTAGTGCAGGCGCTGAGCCCCAGCAATGACACTGGAAGGGGGCGGACACACCGAATACAGTAGGTGACTCACAAAATCTCCCACAGGAAATCTTCCTAAATCTGCATTCTTAAATCTCTATAGAGTATTTAATCTATTCCTTTCCCAAATCCTCTAGGATTTTAATCTCAAATTCCCAACTGTTTAACCTCAGTTCCCTCCATCTCATACAGACCACGGTTACCTACTCTTGCAGCAAATACTAAGCTTCTCACTGTCTTTCCCTTTCACACTTAAATTTCAAAACTGTGACTCACAACACAGTTCGACTTTTAATTTCCCAATCTCTTTTTCAAATCATCAGCACTATATGGAAGCTGGTCAACAGATATGCAAACGTACTTTTTTTTTTCTTGCCATGCAGGCCTTTTTTTTTTAATTTAATTTTTATTTATTGGATAGAGACAGCCAGAAATAGAGAGAGAAGGGGGTGATACAGAGGGAGAGAGACAGAGAGACACCTGCAGCCCTGCTTCACCACTTGTGAAGCTTTCCCCCTGTAGGTGGGGTCCAGGGGCTCAAACCTGGGTCCTTGCTCACTGTAACATGTGAGCTCAACCAAGTGTGCTACCACCCAGCCCCTGCAAACACGTACTTCCAACTACCTACCGGGCATTTCTTTCCCCACAAAGCAAATCCCTACTTGTCATTCTAGTATGAGCTCATCTACTGCCTTCCAGGGAGAGTCTCACAACAGCCCCTCCAAGAGCCCGCGCACCAGTAGTCCACCGCTTACAGAAAGTCTCTCACACTGAATGGCCTATCTTATTTTACGTTTAAGGTAAAAATGTTCAGGTCATGCAAAAGGTGATTTAGAGTACATATGGTAAGACAGGTGACCAGGACTAAAAGTTGCCAAGTGTTCAGTTTCTAACACATCAGCTAGAACTTAAGGCGTATGTAGACAGCAGTACTGTATGCACAGTGCAAAGTGGCTACGAGAGGAAATCTTAAGTTTTCATCACAAGAAAAAAAAAATCGGGTCACCTCTGGCCCTCACTTATTTTTTTTTTTTTTAAGAGAGAAAGACAGAGGGAAAGAAATCATAGAACTGAAGCTGGTCAGGCTGGAACCTTTGTGGTGTATGTGGCACAGCAGCACACTAGCCAGATGAGTCACTCTGCTGCGCGAGAATGCTAACTGGGCCTTTCATGGCGATTATTTCTTTGTGTCTGTAAACAGGGAATCATGTCATCTACAGAACTGTTAGTATGCTGTTTATCAATTGGGAAGCACACTCAGATGACATGACAATATGGAACTGGCTGTTTTATATAGTACTTTTCCTCAAAAGATCTTACATTAAAAAAAAAAAAAGTGGGAGTCAGGCGGTAGCACAGCGGGTTAAGCACACGTGGCACAAAGCACAAGGACTGGCGTAAGAATCCCAGTTGGAGCCCCCGGCTCCCCACCTCCAGGGGAGTGGCTTCACAGGTGGTATAGCTGGTCTATAGGTATCTCTCTTTCTCTCCCCTTTTCTGTCTTCCCCTCCTCCCTCCATTTCTTTCTGTCCTGTCCAACAACGATAACATCTATAAAAACAATAACTACAACAATAAAACAACAAGGGCAACAAGAGGGAATAAATAAATAAAAATTTTAAAAAAGAAATTAAAAAAAAAGTGGTTAGTAGGAAGGAGAACAGAAATGAAGGGGGAGGTGGGACCAATATAATGGGTAAACAGGAGTGGGCCAAGTAAAACACTTCTGAGCTAATCTTTCTTTTTTCATTTGGAAGCAGGGGTAGGACAGGTAGGGGCATTTCAGACTGAACACAACCAGGCTTGTGTTTGTGTGTGTTGAGGTGAGCAGCAGGGAAGTCAAGGGAGGGTCAGCGATGAGATTGAAATGGCAGGCAGTTATGGCTCTGAATTCTGGAGCAACGATTACAGAATACATATATTCATTCTAGCTCTGTAGATCTGCTTATGTTAGGCTAGACTTTTCTTAAAAAAAAAAAAAAATCAGTTTCCACTTTTTAAAAATATTTACTTATTCCCTTTTGTTGCCCTTGTTCTATTTTATTGTTGTAGCTATTATTGTTGTTGTTACTGATGTCGTCATTGTTGGATAAGACAGAAATGGAGAGAGGAGGGGAAGACAGAGAGGGGGGAGAGAAAGACACCTGCAGACCTGCTTCACCGCCTTTGAAGCGACTCCCCTGCAGGTGGGGAGCCAGGGGCTGGAACTGGGATCCTTATGCCGGTCCTTACACGTGACACCATGTGCGGCTTAACCAGCTGTGCTACTGCCCGACTCCCCAGTTTCCACTTTATATATAGATTTAAAATACGTTTTCTTTCTTTTTTAATGTATCATTCTTTATTAGAATTATTTTTAAAAATTATCTTTATTTATTGGCTAGAGACAGCCAGAAATCAAGAGAGGCAGGGGACATAGATGGGGGGGAAAGAGAGACACCTGCAGCCTTACTTCACTGCTTGCAAAGCTTTCCCCCTGCAGGTGGGGACCAGGGGTTTGAACCCGGGTCCTTGAGCACTGTAACATGTGCGCTCAGTCAGGTGTGCCACCACCCGGCCCCAAGACATTTGCACACAAGACCCTCCAGGTCCCTATCTGGGGGCAGGGCTCACAAGTGGTGGAGTAGTGTTATAGGTATTTCTCTTTCTCTCTCCTTCTCATCCTATTTCTCTGTTTCAATACAAAAAGGAAGGGGAGGGGTTCGCCAGGAGCTGTGGAGTGACTGTGCAGGCACCAAGCCCCAGTGATAACCTTGGTGGGTAAAGAGAGAAGCTATTTCAACAGTATTATCATGATCATGTAGTCATAGCTTCTCTTTTTTAATTAAATGAGAGAAATGAGGAAGAGAACTGTGAAAAGAAAAATGAGTTTGGTTCCCTTCTGTTAGGAAAACCAAAGAACTTGCACATTGTCCTCACCCTATCTCACTACTGAGCGAAGGCAAAGCTGTGAGTAATTATTTTATAGGCTAAGGAAAGTAACAGTTCAGAAAAGCAGCGATTTCCTTCATTGTAACATCCCTGTCTTCTACACTACAGATTTTGAAAGAATCAGAACAGATCTCACATTGTTGATTTAATATCATTTTGGGGAGGAGGATCCTATTACCATTATTACAGCAACTTCCCTACAGTCCTCCGCTCTACCAGCTGAGCTATCGAAGGGGGTATTACCATTATTACAATGGGGAGGCTTTGAATTAAGCAAAAACTCCATGTTTCAGAAGCAAGAAGACAGCAGAATATGTCTGAAAAATATGGTTCAAGTTGAGGCCAGAGAGATAAAATAGTGGTTAAGTAAGACTTTCATACTTGAGGCACCAGGTTCAATCCTTGGCACCACCATAAGCCAGAGCTGAACAATGTTCTAGATTTAAAAAAAAAAAAAAAAGATAGATACAGAGAGTGCCCTGCTTAGCTAAGTCTTCATTAATTTGACTAAGTATGTAAGTGAAAAAATTTTCTACTCGACTGTCTCTGAAAAGTGAGATGGTATAAATAACTTCATCTGCTCTCTAGCATATAATCAAATGTAAATGTCTGTGCAGGAAAAAAAAGGAGAAAGAAGATCAAATCCAGAGGCCTGTGTAAATTTCTATAAAACAATCTGGGGTTGTGGTCCGAGAGGTGGCGCAGTGGTAAAGCCCTGGATTCGCAAGCATGAGGTCCCAGAGTTCAATCCCCAGCAGCACATGTACCAGAGTGATGTCTGGTTCTTTCTCTGTCTCCTTTCTCATTAGTAAATAAAAATAAATTAAAAAAAAAAAAACAATCTGGGGTTAATCAGTACCAGCAGATACAAACGAGATAACTTTCAGGGAAGGTAGGAATGTCATTTACGGAGAGCACACGGGAGAAATCCTGACACACTGAGCGCCGAATAATTGGAAAGCGTTATTGAAGACCTGAGTTAAGAGTCTGACAGACCGACAATGTCCACCGAGTGTTGTTCACTCCGCGGGGAGAAAACAGCAGGGTCTCAGAGAAGAAAGGGCGCAGAAATCAGCCCATGGGATCACTTAACTGGGAACGCGGACAATAGCAGACCGGGCGGCTGAGCTTGCAGACAGAGGTCCTTGAAAGCCCGAACTCCAGACCCAGACGGGGAGCGAGCGCGGAGACTGACCTGGAGCCACAGGTACTAAGCTCCTCCAGCAGGAGGCGAGGCCTTAAGATGTTGGGGAAGGAGCGAGGGCCGGGCAGCGGCGGCGCAGCGGGTTAAGCGCAGGGGGCGACAAGCGCAAGAATCTTGGATCTTGGTTCGAGCCCCGGGCTCCCCGCCTGCAGGGGTGCCTCACTTCACAGGCAGTGAAGCAAGGCTGCAGGCGTCTGTCTTTCTCTCCCCCTCTCTGTCTTCCCCTCCTCTCTCGACTTCTCTGTCCTGGATTCCAACAACATAAATCAGAGAGAGAGAGGGAGAAGAGCGCCTTCCCTCCGCAGGGCAGGGCAGGCCAGGGCCTAGGGCGTTTCTGCAGGAGGCCGCATTCCAGGAGAAGGCAGCAGGCAGCATGGCCAGTAAGCGCAGCACCGAGGCTACCAGCCCCACACCTGACAACCAACAGGGCAGGCGCTCAGTGGGAAAGGCAGGGACCGCCACCGCGCTGCTCACCCACAGCTCGACACCTGGTGGGAAGGAAGCCGGACCAGACCGCAGCATCCAGGCGGCGGGTGACTCGGTGGCCCTGCCCCGTCACCGCGGCCAGACGTTGCCGAAGTCGTGCAAAGGGCCCGGGGTTGTGCGAGTCATCACTGAAATCGGACGCTGGTAATGTGACTACCTCTCCGCACCAGGACCCGGCTTACGTGTTATTATTAGCACCGAGGCGAGAATATGCCCGCCCGCCCGCCCGCCCGCCCGGTGCCCGGTGCCCACAAGCAGTTCACGAGGAGCCCGCTTCCTCCGCTGTGTGGACGATTCTGAGGCTGGAATGTCTTCCAGCTTCAAAGGGGGGGCACGGCACGAATCACCTGCAAACTGAGCAGCGAATACATCGGAAAAGAGGAAAGGGGTAAAAAAACAGGCACGAATCACCTGCAAACTGAGCAGCGAATACATCGGAAAAGAGGAAAGGGGTAAAAAACCAATCAATCCATCCCAGCTACACACACACACACTCCTGACTGCATCACCAGCCCCATAACTCCAGGTCCCACGTGGCCAGGCCGACCCCCGCCCCCCCCCCCATCTCTTTCGTGCGCTTTGGCGGCCTCAAAGGATTTCTATGGAGTCTGCTGGCTTGGAAGCTGAAAATGTGAAAATATAAAATAAATAAAAACATGCGTACGTGGCTATACATCTATCTATATTTTATTAAGATGGGCTCCTCTCTCTCCTGTCAGCCATCCCAAACCAGGAGCGCACTTAGCTCTGGCAGATGAGTGGAGGGCACAGGAGATGGAGCTCCGGGGTCAGCCCACCCTCCTCCTCCTCCTCCTCCTCCTCCTCCTCCTCCCCAGGCCTCTCCCCCTTTTCTGGAGGAAAAGAGACGAGAGACCCCCGGGGGCAGGGGAGATGGCAGCGGCGCTGGCGGAGCTCAGTCCCCCGACTGGCGGCCTCCCGGGCTCCCCGGCCTCGGGCCCGGTCGTCCCCTCCTGTCACTCGCTTCTCGCCCCGGGAGACGCAAACGGCTGCCGCGGCCCCGGCTGCAGGGCCGCCCGGGTGGGCGGGCGGGGGATCCGCAGGTCCGGGCCGGGCCGGGCCGGGCTGGGCCGGGCCGGGCCGGGCGGCTCGCAGCGCCCACGTCACCAGCTCCAGCACTGCGGAAATGGAGCGGCGCGGCGGCGGGGGAGGGACGGAGGCTGTCCGGGCGGCGGCCCCGGCCCCGGCCCCGGCCCCGGCCCCGTCCGCCCGCCACCGTTTGCTCCCCCGGCCCCGGGGCCCGGAGGTCGCCGACGCCCTCCCGGCCGCGCCCCGGGCCCTCACCTGTGTCGCCGATGATGATGTACTTGAAGAGATAGGCGTACGCCATGGCCGCGGCCGCTCGGTGCCAGGGCACACGGCTCCTCCTCCTGCTGCGAGCGCTCCTCCTCCTCCTCCTCCTCCTCCTCCTCCTCCGCGCCCCTCACCCCGGCGCCGCTCGGCCTCCAAACGCCAGGCCCCCGCCCGCGCCGCCGCCGTCCACCTCCGAAGTCAAGGGCCCAGAGCAGCAAGCCGGACAAACTGACACCCACCGAGCCAAGGGAGACAGCGCCCGGCCCAGCTCCGCCGAACAATAACAGCCGCCGCGGCGCCTCCGCCCCGCCTCCGCGCCGACCCGGAAGTGCTGCGGCCGCCGGGGGGAAAGGGGAGGAGCCCCGCACGCCGGCCCCAGGCCCGCCCCGCCCGGCAGAGCCCCGCCCCGCCCCGCCCCGCCCGGCAGAGCCCCGCCCCGCCCCGCCCCGCGGGCTGCGCCCCGTCAGCTCCAGGCTGCGCGCGCGCCGCTCCGGTGCCCTTCGAGCGAGCGACCCCGCTGGCCCGGAGACGCTGGGCTGGGGGTGGGGGGAAGGGGAATCCGGAAGGGTTCGGCGGGGTCCCCGCGACGCCCCGCGGGTGCGGCGTCCTTCCGCCCCCGCGCTGGGGAAGCGGGGCACGTGACTGGAAGGGCGGCCGCGTTCCATGCGGGGCCCCGCCCCGGGCGCGTGGCGGGGGACGGAGGGCGGGGGGCGGGGGCGCTGCCTGGAAATGCGGGAGCCCCGGGATCGGGGTGGGAGGGCGATGCCGGGCTGTGTCTGAGGCCGGGGCTTTAATGGGGGAAAGGCTGCTGTTTGTAAGCCGGAAACCACAGATGAGGGAGTGAGGAGGGGAGCGTGTTATTCCTCCCCCCCAAGGGAGGGAGTACTATGCTGCTCTTAACTAAACAAAGAAAGAAAGAAAAAGCACTAAAGAGCCTGAGATACTCTTTTTAAGAAAATATTTATTTATTCCCCTTTGTTGCCCTTGTTGTTTTATTGTTGTAGTTATTATTGTTGATGTGGTCATTGTTGGATGGGACAGAGAGAAATGGAGAGAGGAGGGGAAGACAGAGAGGAGGAGAGAAAGACAGACACCTGCAGACCTGCTTCACCGCCTGTGAAGCGACTCCCCTGCAGGTGGGGAGCCGGGGGCTGGAACCGGGATCCTTGTGCCGGTCCTTGCGCCACATGTGCTTAACCCGTTGCGATACAGCCCGACTCCCGAGCCTGAGATATTCTTAAGCAACAACTAGGCACAGGACTCTGTATAAACGTGTTTATATTCTGTATCTGCACTACCCGTTAATATAAAGGGTATATGATATGCATTGTGTTTACATGTTTACAACCTATCTGTTTTTGTTGTCAATCACCTTACCAGTGTACGAGAACATGACATAAATGCTTAAATGCCCAAAGGGCTTCGTCAACTGAAAGGAAACAGCAGAGACCCACAAGGAAGTGGATGGAAGAGCCACAACATTTCACTGAAATCTTCTTGTGCAGTTTGATTTTTTTTTTTTTTCTTTCTTGCAGTAGTCATGAATTACCTATTGGAAAGTCTCTAAAGGGAAAGTAACTTCTTTGTTCATTCAGTTAACTTTTACTGAGTGCACGCTATGCTTCCGCTCACTGTTGTCTGCAATCGCAAAGAAAGGCAGACCTTGTTATAGTGGAGCAAGGTTTTGGAAGAGAAGATTGTAGACAACTAGTTTAGGTGTCCAAACAAGTTGCCCAGAGAAGATAATGTCTGAGAACCAGGAATATGAATGACTCATGGAAATTTGTCAATAGGACTAAAGAAATGGGAACCGATTTTAGGCTCAAGAAAGAATATGCGGATAGTAGATCTGTCCAGGGAATTTAAAATTGCATGAGGAAACTCATTAATCTATTTTCTCTAATGTTGGTAGAGGAAGGAGCATCATTACTGAGGGAAAAAACAGTGACTGGGATCTAGTAGCCCTGGTTCCTGTCACTTAATATTCTCTTTTGGAACTCTTCTGTTTAATTCTGTTGACATCTCAGTTGTCTGTGGTTCTCATGCCATCAATGGCCTTGCAAAGTATGAATGCATAGGTTTTTGTTGTTTTACAGAATGTTGGAAAGGGGTTTTACTGAAGGCTAGTGGATAGCATAAAAATGTGACATAGAGAGTTACTGTGAATCACATAATTAGGTGCACTTATCTTTAGAGCAGAGGGTAGCTCACAAAGTGACCCCCAGAGACCATTTTGTCTTGTTTATCCAAGTTCTTTCATACAATACTTCCTTGTTTGATTGGTCTCTAGTATGTCTTCTCTTCAAGGACAAACTAATTTCCTGACTACCTGTAGCAGCAACAAAGGCTGGAGAGGCTGTGGGGTCAAAGGAGCTCTCCTGCACTGCTGGTGGGGATGTAAATTGGTTCAACCCTTGTGGAGAGCAGTCTGGAGAACTCTCAGAAGGCTAGACATGGACCTACCCTATAATCCTGCAATTCCTCTCCTGGGGATATATCCTAAGGAACCCAACACACCCATCCCAAAAGATCCGTGTACGCATATGTTTTTAGCAGCACAGTTTGTAATAACCAAAACCTGGAAGCAACCCAGGTGTCCAACAACAGATGAGTGGCTGAGCAAGTTGTGGTCTATATACACAATGGAATACTATGCAGCTATTAAAAATGGTGACTTCACTGTTTTCAGTCCATCTTGGCTGGAGCTTGAAGAAATCATGTTGAGTGAAACAAGTCAGAAACAGAAGGATGAATATGAGATGATCTCACTCTCAGTCAGAAGTTGAAAAACAAGATCAGAAGAGAAAACACAAGTAGAACCTGAACTGGAATTGGCGTATTGCACCAAAGGAAAAGACTCTGGGGTGGGTGGGTGGGTGGATGGAGAGAATACAGATCCAAGAAGGATGACAGAGGACCTAGTGGGGGTTGTATTGTTATGTAGAAAACTGAGAAATGTTATGTACAACTATTGTATTTACTGTCGAATGTAAAACATTAATCCCCCAATAGAGAAATTAAAAAATATATATCCTGAGTACCCTCAGGGGTATGGCCTTTACCCATTGCCTCAACAGACTAACTATCAGGGTGTCAAACAAAAGTCTATAGTCCTTAAGGAACATTCCTACACTATTAGAAGAGCAGAGAACAGCAGAGGTCTTGCAACAATATCCATTTTACATACAGAACTTCACCCATGAACACAAGGAAATCAAGAAAAGGTGTCAGAATTCGGTGTGTGGAGGTGGGGGGATTTCTTCTTTTGCTTTTTTTAGCTATACATGCTACACGGCGGGCAGGAGAGGTGGCACGCCTGGTTGAGTGCACATGTTACAATGTGCAAAGACTCCGGTTGGACCGGGGTCCCCACCTGCAGGGGGAAAGCTATGTGAGTGGTGAAGCAGTGTTGCAGGTGTGTCTCTGTCTCGCTTCCTCTCTAGTCTCTATTCTATATCCCCTTCCCTCTCAATTTCTGACTGTCTCTATCCAATAAACAAATAAATATTAAAAAAAATAGGGGCCGGGTGGTGGTGCACCCGGTTGAGCACACGTTTGTCGTGCTGCCATGCAGAGGAGAGAGAGAGGAGATCCGGAGCAGAGAGGGAACACAATTGTGGGCACCTCAGAGTTGGGTGAGAGCGCAGTGGTTTGGGCCACATGGAGCTAGCAAAAATGGCCGCCTCCTGCTACACGCAGCACCCTTCGTTCACCATGAAGGGGCTGTTCAGCACTGTATAGTTCCCAAGGTAACTGGCTGCAAAGTCCATGAACTACTGTGGGTCAGTCTTTGAAAAACCAGCAGCATGAAGGGAAACTGCTGTAAAGTTGTGTAAAGTGTCCAAGAGGTGTACCAGTAAGTCCAATAGAAGTGTCAGTCCAAAGCAGATGACCACGGAAGAAATGCCAGGGGATGAAACGCTGTACGTCTATCTCCATGGGGAAGGTCAGCCACTGGAATTCTGCTTTTCTGTGGAGAGTGTGCTGGAACCGCCAAAACGTGACAGACAAAGCAGAAGCAGGAAGGGCAGACAGGCAGTGAGAACGTTCTGTCCTTGGAGTCTGTGAATCAGGTTCTTCAGATCGTGTCAGGTGACATCTAGGGTTTCGGGGGGTGTGCCACTGTAGTCGTGCTGTCTAGTGGGCGATGTCAGAGTGTGCAGGGGTCCAGATGGTTTTTCCCGAGATTCCTGTGAAAGAAAAACAATCTGCTCCCTGTGGTTAGCAGGGCATCTGATTCGAACTTTTTATAGAAAAAGAGGTTTGGTGCCTTAGCCAACTGAATATTGGGGGGATGTATCTCCCCTTATTTCTTTCTTTACTTAATTGAGTGTAGGCATTTGGCAGGCCTTCTCAACAGCCATTTGACTTTGGGGGTAGTAAGGGATGTCTGTGGCATGGGTGATGTTATAAAGGAAAACAGCTTTAAATTGTTGGCTGACAAAGGTAGGCCTATAGTGGCAAAATGAGATACACCAGTTAAGTGTAAAAAAATATGTGAATATTGTTAATAAGTTGTATATGGAGGAACTTCTTATAGTTCAGTACCTTACCATATGAGCAGATGCTTCTTCATGTGAAGACTTTGACATAGTTGTAGTCAATTACTTGTGAAAAAAAAAACTTTTAACAAGTTACTATAATTGATAATTCAATGATTATAATTGGTTTAAGTATCTTTATAATCTTGTTTAAAGATCATCTAATGTGACCTCCTGTGGCAGTGTCTACAGCAGGATCTTGAGACCAATTTTAGTTAAAATGTATATTGATCTTTTAACTATTTTTACTTTGGACTATAAACAGACTCAGGTTACTTAGAGAGTTAACGCATGTTAGTGACTATGGTTTTAGCATTTACAGTGTCAGATTGATGCCAGATTTGTTGTGGATTAATTTCCACAAGATTAGCTTACAGGGCACTTTTGGGGGCCCTCCAAAAGTGTCCTGTATAGAGAGTTTGTATTTTAGTTTTGGGGATGTATTGTCATGTTAAATATTTAGATTTTTACCTTAAATAGTTACTTTTAGCAAATTAATTTTACCTTGCCTGGTAATAATGTAGCTTCATGCTGAAGGACTCAGTTTCAAGCCCCAGGACCCCACTTGCAGGGGGAATGCTTTGCAAGTGGTGAAGCAGGTCTGCAGGTGTCTATCTTTCTCTCCTCCTCTCTGTCTTCCCCTCCTCTCTCCATTTCTCTCTGTCCTATCCAACAGTGACGACAACAATAATAACAACAACAATAAAACAAGGGCAACAAAAGGGAATAAATAAAATAAAATATTTTTAAAAAATAAAAAATAAAATAATTAAAAAAAAAAGACCTTAGGAAATCTGACTTCTGTCTTGACCCTACCACTAATTATGTGATGTGACAAATTATTTGGCCTCTTGGACTGTCAGTGAATTCAGCCATGAAGTGAGTTAAGTGTTATCTAAAACGGTATTCTAAGTCTGACATGCTTGAATTTTATAGCTGTTCAACCTCCACATCTAAAGCTATGTAAAGTAGTAATGATCCTTTGCTTGTGAAAATATCAGGTCCAAAGGAGTCAAATGCATATTTTTAATATATTTAACCAGAATACTGCTCAACTCTGGCTTACGGTGCTATCGGGGATTAAACCTGGGACCCCTGTGCCTTAGGCATAGAAGTCTGTTGTGCTAACCTCATCTTCAAATGGGTGCTGCTCTTGCACAGGGCTGCCTGTACAGGAATTAGAATGACTGATTGCTGCGTAGCAGTATAGTGAAAAGAGCAAAAACTTGATTTTCAAGTTCTTCTCTGACCCCCATTTTCCTCATCTGGAAAATGTGGATTAGTGCAAGTTGGTGGCTCACTTAGTAGGCTGCACACCTTACCATCACAACAGGCCCGATTCAAGCCCCTGTACCCACTCTCACAGGGGGAACTACATGAATGGTGGAACAGTGCTGCAGGTGTGTCTTCTTCCTTCTGTCTCCTGTCTCTCTCATCATCTGTCAAAACAGAAAAGAAAATGCAGATTATAAATAAATACCTTACCGTTTTCTTTTTTTAAAATTTTTTAAATTTTATTTTTATTTATTTTATTTATTTATTCCCTTTTGTTGCCCTTGTTGTTTTTTTATTGTTGTAGTTATTATTGTTGTCGTCGTGGTTGGATAGGACAGAGAGAAATGGAGAGAGGAGGGGAAGACAGAGAGGAGGAGAGAAAGACAGACACCTGCAGACCTGCTTCACCACCTGTGAAGCGACTCCCCTGCAGGTGGGGAGCCGGGGTTCGAACCAGGATCCTTATGCCGGTCCTTGTGCTTTGCGCCACCTGCGCTTAACCCGCTGCGCTATAGCCCGACTCCCTACAGTTTTCTTAAGAACAAACAAGACAATGTATGTAAGATGTTTTGAAAATTATGAAAAATAGATAATATATAAAATTCATAGTGGTGCACAATTTTTAAAACCACCTTAAAGGAATAAAGACATACATTTAAAATTATATTTAAGGGAGTCGGGTGGTAGCGCAGTGGGTTAAGCACAGGTGGCGTGAAGCACAAGGACCGGCATAAGGATCCCAGTTTGAGCCCCCGGCTCCCCACCTCCAAGGGAGTCACTTCACAGGTGGTGAAGCAGGTCTGCAGGTGTCTGTCTTTCTCTTCCCCTCTCTGTCTTCTCCTCTCTATCAATTTCTCTCTGTCCTAACAACGATGACATCAACAACAACAACAATAATAATTACAACAACAAAGTGGTACGGGAGGTGATGCAGTGGTAAAGCTTTGGACGCTCAAGCATGAGGTCCTGAGTTCGATCCCTGGCAGCACATATGTCAGAGTGCTGTCTGGTTCTTTCTCTCTCTTCCTATCTTTCTCATAAATAAATCTTAAAAAAAAAAAAAAGAAAGAAAGAAGGTAAAGGAAGGATTTCCTTTAAAAAGCAACAACAATAAGAAACAAGGACAACAAAAGGGAAAATAAATAAATAAATAAATAAAACTACATTTAAAAATGGTGGGGCTGGGCGGTAGCACACGAGGTTAATCACACATTGTTGTTGTGTGCGGGCCAAGGAGAAGAGAGTGAGGGGGTCCGGAGCGAAGAGGAAACACAAATCTTTATTCGCGCTGGCACCTCAGAGTTGGGTGCTAGAGAAGCAGGTTGGGCCACGTGGAGGTAGCGAAAATGGCCGCCTCACGCAGTAACCTTTCCTGCGTCTGAACACCGGAGTGAAGCGCTGGCAAGAGAGCGAGGTGCGGAAGAAGAAAGGCTTTTATAGGAGCAGCTTTCGCGAGAATGGGAAGGGGGAGGAGTAACCATAGCACTCCAGGATAGGATGATAACTCTCATGAGAATGGGAGGGGGGAGGAGTAACCAAAGCACTCCAAATATCGCCGGGATATAGACAATGCCCTGAGGGCACAACATGGCAGAACAGGCACTCCGAGAATGTCCCAACTCTCGCGGGAACTAGCAGTAGCCTGAGGGGACAACATGGCAGATGTGACTGCATCGGCACAATTTCCCAGCAACACATGGCGTGAAGTCCAAGGACCGGTGTAAGGATGCTGCTTTGAACCCCCAGCTCCCCACCTGCAGGGGAGTCACTTAACAGGCAGTGAAGCAGGTCTGCTGGTGTCTACCTTTCTCTCCCCCTCTGTCTTCCCCTCCTCTCTCGATTTCTCTCTGTCCTATCCAACAACAGCAAGAATAACTACAATGATAAACAACAAGAACAAAAAGGGAAAAAACAGCCTCTAGGAGAAGTGGATTTGTACTGCGGGCACCGAGCCCCAGCAACAACCCTGGAGGCAATATATATTCTTTCTTTGTTGGATAGAGATAGAGAGAAATCAAAAGAGGAGAAGATAGAGAGGGAGAGAGAGACACCTACAGCACTGCTTCACTTCTGGTGAAGCTTTCTTCCTGCAGGTAGGGACTGGGACTTGAGCCTGGATCCTTGCTTCTTGTAATATATGTGTTCAGCTGGGTGTTCCATTGCCCAGTCCCCATAACTATCTAAATTTATGTTCAAAAATCAGCTCCATTGCTGTTTCTATAGTCTCTACCTTTGTTATGCAATTCCTATAATTTTGTTATGTTTTCTGTAAGTACATATGCTATTTTAATAATATCTATTTATTTATTGATTGATATGAGAGAGAACGAGAGCATCACTCTGGCTCATAAGATCCTGGGGTTTGAACTCAGGGCTGTGTGTTGTGAATCTTTTTTTTATTATTATTACCTTTTTGTTGCCCTTATTGTTTTATTGTTATAGTCATTGTTGGATAGGACAGAGAGAAATGGAGAGAGGATAGGGAAGACAGAGAGGGGGAGAGAAAGACAGACACCTGCAGACCTGCTTCACCGCTTGTGAAGCGACCCCCTACAGGTGGGGAGCTGGGGACTCCAACCGGGATCCTTAATGCCTGTCCTTTGTGCCACCTGCACTTATCCCACTGTGCTACTGCCTGACTCCCTGTGTGTTGTGAATCTAAAACTTGGCCCATACCACTGCTTCCTTGGCTGCTTTGTATGCTGTTTTAAAGTCTCTTTGAAACAGTCCAGGCTATGAATAAAAAACACAGATTTCATTCTAAACCTTTTAGTTAGCTCCCCAAATCCAGGAGGATTTCCAAGAAAAATTTCAGGCAAGTGACAGAAGTTAACCTTTCTTTTTAAAAGTATAATTTCTGGAATTTTCCATTCAGATTTAAAAAAAAATATCTATTGGAAAGAGACAGCCAGAAATCAAGAGGGAAGAGGGAGATCGAGAGGGAGAGAGACAGAGAGACACCTGCAGCACTGCTTCACCACACTCGTGAAGATTTCCCTCTGCAGCTTGGGATGGGGGCCTCAAACCTGGGTCCTTGCACATTGTAACATATGTGCTCAACCAGGTGCACCACCACCTGGCCCCTCAGATTCGTTTTTAGCTGGTTTTATTAGGAATGGATTTCAATAACCTTCACTCTCAGTCTTATATGTTACCTGAAGGTCACGACTATGAAAGTTAATTTGGCAAAATTCTCTAAGGTCTCTTTATTCAATTTTCCCACAATATTTTAAAGTATAGTATTATATTAGAATTTTACATTTGTTGTGCCCAACCAAACTTTTCATATATTTAAATTTTCCCTGGTTTTTGTGCTCTCAGACTTTTAGAGGAGGGATAGGTTGGGATGTGACTCGAAAAGAGGTATGAGGTATACTGTAATCCAGAGATTTTTACTTCGGTCTCTTGTTAGTCCTTTTTTTTTTTTTTTTTTTAGGTACTTATTTATTTTCCCTTTTTGTTGCCCTTGCTGTTTTTCATTGTTGTTGTAGTTACTATTGTTGTTGATAATGTTGTCATTGCTAGATAGGACAGAGAGAAATGGAGAGAGGAGGGGAAGACAGAGAGGGGGAGAGAAAGACAGACACCTGCAGACCTGCTTCAGACCTGTGAAGCGACTCCCCTACAGGTGGGGAGCCGGGGCCTCGAACCTGGACCCTTACACTGGTCCTTGCACTTTGCGCCACAAGCGATTAACCCGCTGCGCTACCGCCCGACTCCCTTGTCAGTCATTTAATATTGTCTGCAGGTCACAAGACCCTCCAGAAATTGGAGGCAAAATGTAATGTAATTACACATCTGTGATTTTATGGAAGAAAGTTTGGCATGGTTCCATAACTCAAAAAAATCACTATAAAATGCCTTCCTTCAGGGCCGGGTGGTGGCACACCTGGTTGAGTGCACGTATTACAATGCGCAAGGACCCGGGTTCGAGCCACCAGTCCCCACCTGCAGGAGGAAAGCTTTGCAAGTGGTGAGGCACTGCTGCAGGTGTCTCTCTGTCTCTCTTTCCCTCTCTATCACTCACTTGATTTCTGGCTGTCTCTGTCCAGTAAAGAAAGATAATAAAATAAAATGCCTTCCTCAACCATTTCTAAATATCCCAACAAGCCTAAATTTTCAACAGATACTTAATTAGTTCAGTACAAGTTTTGGAGGAAGAAAGAACTAGGTTCAAATTCTGACTTTCCTGCTTATCGTTGAGTGATCTTGGGAAACTTACTAAATTTTCTTAACCTTAGCTCCTTCAGGAGACAATGTAGGAGTCCAGCACAACATTAAGCTCACAAAAGACATTATTTTATTATTACAGAAGTAATTTCTTCCTTCTCTTTGTAATCTCTCCGTCTTCTGTTTCCAACTAGCCACTATGAACTGTTGGAGCCCAACAATGACCCTACCTTTTAAAAAAACACTCTTTTTTTGATCAAAGCACTGCTCAGCTCTAGTGTATACTGCTGTCAGGAATTGAACTTTGAACCTCCAAGCCTCAGGCTTGAAAGTCTGTTTATGTCAACCACTGTGATATCTTCCCTGCCCTAAAGATGCTGCCTTAGAGGAGAGGATAATCTCCTTTCGTTGCTAAATCATGAGTAGCTTTGACCTTGAAAAGAACACTGTAGAGGCGTTTTATTGTTTTAGAGGACAGACTTTGGTTCTGGGAAATGAAGGTAGGTTTTTCAGAAGGAGAGCCATTTTAGCTGAGCCTTAAAGGACATTTACAGTTACTGCCTTCATCTTGTCATTGCAAATGCATCAATAACCCTCTCCATTATTCTTTGCTGGCATGTTCAACTGCCATTTCTTTTCTTTCGTTCTTCCTTCCTTTCTTTTTTTTTCTTTTTTTTTTTTTTTTTTCCCTTCAGAGTTATCACTGGAGCTTGGTGCCAGCACTACAAATCCATTGCTCCTGGAGGCTATTTTCCTATGTTGTTGCCCTTATTGTGGTTGTTATTGTTATTGTTGTTATAGCTGTTGGACAGGACAGAGAGAAATCAAGAAAGGAGGGCAAGGCAGGAGGAGAGAAAGATAGTCACCTGCAGACCTGATTTACAGCTTGTGAAGCGACCCCCCTGCAGGTGGGGAGCCGGGGGCTCGAACCGGATTCTTAGGCCGGTCCTCGAGCTTTCCACCATGTGCGCTTAACTCGCTGCGCCACCGCCCAGCCCCGCCATTTATTTTCTATTGCGTAACCTGCTATTCTCTCTCCTTCTTCTTCTTCTTCTTCTTCTTCTTCTTCTTCTTCTTCTTCTTCTTCTTCTTCTTCTTCTTCTTCTTCTTCTTCTTCTTCTTCTTCTCCTCCTCCTCCTCCTCCTCCTCCTCCTCCTCCTCCTCCTCCTCCTCCTCCTCCTCTTCCTCCTCCTCCTCCTTCTTCTTTTAAGAGAATCCTTTTTAAATTATATATTCATTTATTAGATAGAGACAGAGAAATCAAGGGGGTGGAGATAGGTACACAGGCAGCATTATTTCACCACTCATGCAGCTTCCACCCTTCATGTGGGGACCTGGGGCTTGAACCTGAGTACTTGTGCACTGTAATGTGAGTGTTTAACAAGGTGTGCCAGCACCCAGCCCCTCACAGTATTCTTTCTTTCTGGCTGTCATCTATCTATCATCTATTTTACTGCCACCAGGGTTATTGCTGGGGCTTAGTGCCAGTACTATGAATCCACTGCTCCCAGCAGCCATTTTTTTCCTTTTATTTACCCTTCCTTCCTTCCTTCCTTCCTTCCTTCCTTCCTTCCTTCCTTCCTTTCTCTCTTTTTTCTTCTTCTAATTTTTATTAGCTAGAACAGAGACAAACAGAGACGACAGGAAGGTAGAATGAGGGAGAGAAAGACACCTGCAGACCTATTTCACCCTTTGTGAAGCGGGTCCTTCGACTTGGTAATATGTGCTTCACTGGGTGAGGCACTGCACGCCTTCCCTCCCTCCCCCACGGTGTTCTCCATTTAACTTTTCTTGTTATCATCTACTTATAGTGGTTTGTTGAAATAACTTTTAATTCTTCCACTCTATCCTTTAACACTTACTTGAAGCGTGAAAATTTAGTGAACACAAATTCATATCAAGTGTTAATGTGTGTAGGTGAGGTGACTTTGTTTCATAGGTAGATCATTCTTTCTCTCTTTTTGCCTCCAGTGTTATCTCTAAGGCTCCATGCTAGCACTATGAATTTACTGCTGGAGGTCAGTTCCTTTTTTTTTACTGGAGGTTGCCCCCACCACCACCACTTTTACTGGAAGGGACATAGAGAAATTGAGAAAGGAAGTGGGGGGGGAATAGAGATGGGGAGAGAAAAACAGACATCTGCAGACTTGCTTCACTGCTTGTGAAGCAACCACCCTGCACGTGGCGAACTGGGGACTGGAACTGGGATCCTCTTACTATGAGCTCACAAACCAGTGCACTCCTGCCCAACCCCCTAGGTAGATCTTTCTTTCTTCCTTTCTTTCTTTCTTTCTTTCTTTCTTTCTTTCTTTCTTTCTTTCTTTCTTTCTTTCTTTTTTTCCCTCTAGGGTTATTGCTGGGCTCGGTGCCTGCACCATGAATCCACCGCTCCTGGAGGCCACCTTTTTCCCCTTTTGTTGCCCTAGTTGTTGTAGCCTCGCTGTGGCCATTATTATTGCCATTGTTGATGTCGTCGCTGTTGGACAGGACAGAGAGAAATGGAGAGAGGAGGGGAAGACAGAGAGGGGGAAAGAAAAACACCTGCAGACCTGCTTCACCGCCTGTGAAGCGACTTCCCTACAGGTGGGGACCCAGGAGCTCGAACCGGGATCCTTATGCCTGTCCCTGCGCTTTGTGCCACATGGGCATAACCCACTGCGCCACCGCTGGACTCCCTAGATCATTCTTTCTACCAATGGACTGATAACTGATAATAAGTGCATAAACTAGAGAAACCAGTGAATATTAGAATAATGAGGTTATTTTATAAGATAGCAGATTGAAATATAACTACATAATTTTTTTTTGCCCCTAGGGTTATTGCAGGGGCTCAGTGCCTGCACCACGAATCCACTGCTCCTGGAGACCATTTTTTCCCCTTTTGTTGCCCGTGTTCCATCATTGTTGTGGTTATTATTATTATTGTTGTTGTTGCTGTCGTTGGATAGGACAGAGAGAAATGGAGAGAGGAGGGGAAGACAGAGGGGGTGAGAAAGACAGACACCTGCAGAACTGCTTCCTTCACCGCCTGTGAAGTGACTCCCCCCTGCAGGTGGGGAGCTGGGGCTCCAACCTGCATTCTTATGCCAGACCTTGCGCTTCACGCCACGTGCGCTTAACCCCCTGTGCTACCATCCGACTCCCAATAAATATTTTGAGTTAATTATAGATACGACCCTTTAAGGATAGCTCTAACCCAAGGTGTGCTTTTAGATAAATTACTTTCAAAGTTCTTAACATCTGCCTAGTTTCTGAGCAGAGAAAGAGGTCTGGAGAAAGGCCCAACATTGAATGCCAGGAGGTCTGAATAAAGTCTCTTCCCTGCACAAATTAGCTGACCTTGAGAAAAATCTTCTAGAAAGGGCCTTATCATCTGTTCAGTAGAGATAACAGTTGTGGCTCCTTAATAGAATTGCTGGGAGGCAGATGTGTGAGCACTCTGAAAAGCATATTACAAGGTAAGACCTCTGTATTCCAAATTACAGGTGGACAATCTTGTGCAAATGCACTTAAGGAACAACTAACTACAGGATCACATAACATCAGTAATATCTTATTATCTGCATTGCTAGTTTTGTTTTGTGAAGAGAGGCTGCTCATATAATTGCTTGCAACCCTGAACGCCGCTTATCTTTATTCTGTCTTGAGTTTATGGTGGGTGGGTGTATGGTGTTCTGGAAAATTCGGGGTTTGGAATGTGGGAGGATGGTACCTGACATTGTGTTCAACGGAGAATCATTCACTGCTCCAGAAGTGCACCAGCTTATTTTAACCTTTACCCATAAAGGGTGTTCAGGTTTGATAAAGAGAAATCCATTTTTCTTTCTGAGAAAGTGGTAAGCTAGCTCAATCCTAATGGGAATGATACACAGAGAAAACCTTTTAGTGGTTTGTTTTGCCTAATGAGATACTGAGATGTAAGTCCTGCAGGAAATGGAAGATCTTGTTGTAACTCTCTTCTGTCTTCTCTTAATCCTTACCTTTTTTAAAAAAATATTTATTTATTTATTCCCTTTTGTTGCCCTTGTTGTTTTATTGTTGTAGTTATTATTGTTGTTGTTGATGTTGGATATGACAGAGAGAAATGCAGAGAGAGGGGAAGACAGAGAGGGGGAGAGAAAGATAGACACCTGCAAACCTGCTTCACCACCTGTGAAGCGACTCCCCTGCAGGTGGGGAGCCGGGGGCTTGAGCCGGGATCCTTACGTTGGTCCTTGCGCTTGGCGCCACCTGCACTTAACCTGCTGCGCTACCCGCCCGACTCCCAATCCTTATCTTCTAACAGTCACCATTAGAATTATTTTATTATCTTTACCAGAGCACTGCACAGGTCTGGTTTATGGTGGTGTGGTTGAACCTGGGACTTTGGAACCTCAGGCATGAGAGTCTCTTGTATACTATCTACCTACCCCCCCCCCCAATTTCTCATTTAAAAATAAAACAAGGGTGGTGGTTGGGGAGGGGGGAAGGATGGATAGCATAATGGTTATGCAAACAGCTCTCATGCCTGAGGCTCCAAAGCCCTAAATTCAGTCTCGTGCACTACCATAAACCAGAGCAGTGCTCTAGTCTTTCTCTCTGTATCTTTCTCTCTCATTACAAAATTAATTAATCAATTAAAATATTAAAAAATTGTTAACAGAGAAAATGTGTTTTCCTAAAAGTGATATGTAATCTAAGGGCTCACACTTTAAAAGTTTGCTAAACTAATTTAGGTTTGTATTAAGGATCTTTGTTTCATTTCCTTTAATTTCTC